>NC_092334.1:548295000-548595000 GCF_046630445.1 Rutidosis leptorrhynchoides
GAAAAAGAGTGCAGTGTAGAGTTGACTCCCCCTCAAGTAGACATCGCTGAGTCGTCACATATTTTGAACTTGCTCCATGCCAATATTGTGAACGTGTGTTCTGAAAACAGCGGTTGACAGTGCTTTGGTATAAAGATCAGCAGAGTTGTTAATTGAACGTATCTCATTTTAATCTGGTTGTCTTATATGAGAAGAATATGAGGTTTTCATCTGAAACTTTATCATCTAAATCTTTTATGTACAAATTTAGCCCTTGTGACTTGTCTACAGTCTCCTTCATGGTTTGCTTAAACCCTTATTTCAATTCCTATTCTCTTTTAGTCTTTTCTGAGCCTTGCCAACATACCATTCGTTTCCATCAAACTTATGACCGTTTAGACCGTCTATGGCTTTGGCGCCTCGTCAGCATTTATATTTTGTTCTGTCACTTTTGATACTCTTCTTTCATTTGTATTATGCAAGCTGCATTATCTTCATATACAGTTGTTGGTGAAGATAGTTGTTGGTCTTTTATAGCATTCTCCATTTAGGAATACATACTGAGTTTGAGATTTATCTTTATGAGGATTTAATGAATGACCTGCATATACATAATTAACCAAATCTTGTTTTTAAGCGTTAGAATAAAATAATTTTAAATCAGCAGTTTCTCAAGGGTATCAAAATATCTGCTTGATCCCATTTCAATGTCCTTTTTTTTTTGTAGAAGTTGAGCTGAATCTTGCCAACAAATTAACTGCAAGAGAAATGTCAGGTCTTGTATAATTTATAAGATACATAAGAACCTCAATTGCACTAAAATATGGAACTTCCGATCTATTAAGATTTTCATGATCTTCGCAGGGATGAAATAGATCAGTGTCAATATTGAGTGATCTAACAACAATGAGTTTGTTTTAAAAAAAAAATGTTTTAAAATTTTTCGGTATAAGTTGTTTAATGTACAAGTTAATCATTAGGCATATGTTCAATTTGCACTCCAAGGTAATACTTGGTTTTTTCAAGATCTTTCATTTCAAAATAATTCTTTAGAAGTTGAATGATTTCATAGATCTCTTTATTTGTTCATATGATGTTAAGAACATTGACATAAATAACTACGATATATATCCGATCATTGTTTTTCATAATAAAAACACATGTGCAAATAAGTTTATATGTATACACTTTTCTTATCAAGTAATCACTTAATCAGTTATACCACATACGTCCCAATTGTATAGACCCATATAAAAATCTTTGTGATTTAATAGAATACATTGTAACATCCCAACCCAATACACGACAAAAACCATTGTAAATTCGTGGCAAAAAAAAAAAATTTTTGCTGACTGACCATCTGCGCGCCGCGCAAATGCCCTTGCGCGCCGCGCAAAAGCTGGCTGTCCCCGGTGCGCTTTAATGCGAAAAAGATGAGGTGCTTCCCGACACATTTGACCGAAACGCTTTTAACCGTACGTTAATATATGTAAAACTAGCACATAACTAAGGTATGAACGAGTTTTACAAAGTGGGGCCCACACGTGCCCAAAATGCCATTAAGTGTAAAAATACAAGTTTAATACAAATGAGAGTTTCGACCACAAAAAGTTTAATTGCCAAACGACACAACGAGCATGGTGTTTGGGGTTAAACTACCCAAGTCTCGGTCAAACTCCAAGCCATAACCAAAAGCGCTTCCTAATCATCAAAGCGGGAAACTCAATCCAAGGTAATGCCCTTACCCTTATCCACACACGAACCTATAAAAAGGTAAACAACGAGAGGGTAAGCAAAGCTTAGTGAGCACAATAATTATACATACACATATATAATCTACTTACTTGCATCACTTACACAACATCATACTCGGTTTAACAATTCGACAATCATGCGACAATATTATGCATATACCATAAACCGCAAATCCACAAGTAGCTATTAATACAAAAGCATACGATTCATAAATAAATACTTTCAATACATAACTCACGCAACCTTGGTTAACCAATTCGAACAAGGGAAACGGTACATACAAGACCGTTGGAGTTCATAACATCCGTTAGTGCTACTTAATCAACGCGTAGTCACTAATCCCCCGGGTGATGTCTTAAACAACGCGACTCACTCACCCTTTCCAATGTGGCGTCTTAAACAACGCGACGATTCCACATGCCATTCAATACGATGGGTGGTGTCTTAAACAACGCGACATCCACTCCAATACATTGTGGTGTCTTAAACAACGCGACATCCACTTCCTTACCATGTGGTGTCTTAAACAACGCGACAATGCCACATTCATACGACACAAATAAATACATTATATACACATACGCATAATTATTCCACTCACCTTATGCCTTCGGTGATTATTAAACCAAGCTTGAGTTCCGAGGTGACGTACCTATTTTCACAAGCATATAATCAATCAACTTGGTCAAATCTTACAACCCACACCCTCCTAGGTCATCTTGACCCATTTGGACACTTAACCCTAAATTGGGTCATTTTCACCAAAAACCCTAACGCTTGGCACTCAAGGCCTTCCTACACATTAGATTACTAGGTTTTATCACAAAACACAACCATTTACCAACCTTGGTCCAATTTTGACCCATTTGACTCAATAAAAGTCAATACGCCCATTTTGGGTCATTTATACCCAAATCACACCCATTTACTCTTCCTTAAGGTGTTCTAACAAATTATTAGCCAATTAGGGTTTCATGACAACAATTAATACTTTTAAAACCCTAGCTAACCCATTATTGAGCCTACATGACCCAATTTACCCAAGAACACCCAATTTACCCAAAAATGGGTCTTAATGTTCATCTTCACACAAACCCTAACCCATACACGAAATCAAAACAAGAATTGAAAGTTAAGGCATACCACAACTATCAAAATGTAGCAAATGACGAGATGAACAACTTTAGAACTTGGACTTTAGCAAGAAACCCTCTTCTTCCTCTTCAAAGTGAGCTTTCCCTCTCTAAAACTCACTCTCTCACTAAAATAAATTGGGAGGTGATAAGGTTGGTGAACAAGGGAGTAAATGAGCTCCCAAACTACTGAACCAAGCATTAAACTCGGCCTTGATGTGAATTTACCAAAATACCCACGTTTAAATTTAAATAAAACAAAGAATAGCTGGCAGCCGCTTTGCGCGGCGCGCGCCTCATCTGCGCGGCGCGCAGACCCCAGTTCAGCAATGATTTTCCCCTTTTTAAATGTATGAAACATGAACTCCACAACTCTAGTCATATAATTACACATACAAACATTATGTACAATAATTACACGGGTCTTACAACTCTCCCCCACTTATTCGGATTGCGTCCTCGCAATCCATGCCGCATGACAAGCGGGAAGATAAACCAACACAAACTCTTCAGGTTCCCAAGTGAACTCGGAACCCTTATTCCGTCGCCATTGAACTTTGTAGGTCCTAACCTCCTTATGTCTCAATCGTTTGACCTTCTCATCAAGTATGGCAATCGGCTCTTCAATATACTCCAACTTATTGTTTAGTTCGATCTCACCTAAAGGCATCCATGAGGAATCATCCGCAAGGCACTTACGGAGGTGAGAAACATGAAACGTGTTATGGATCCCCGCAAGCTCTTCGGGCAATTCCAATCGATATGCAACTTCACCAACACGAGCTAAAACTTTAAACGGTCCAATAAACCGAGGACCTAACTTTCCCCGTTTTCGAAATCGAATAATACCCTTCCATGGCGAAACCTTAAGCATAACCATGTCGCCCTCTTGGAATTCGATCGTTCGTCTACGTTTATCGGCATACGACTTTTGCCTATCTTGAGCCTTCTTCAAATGCTCCCGAATAATATCAATCTTGTTATTCGTCTCTAAAACCAAATCGGTACTTCCGATTTCTCTTTGACCCACTTCTCCCCAACAAATGGGAGTTCGACACCTTCGGCCATAAAGCATCTCGTAAGGTGGCATCCCGATACTAGTATGAAAACTATTATTGTATGAGAATTCCACCAAAGGTAAATGCTCATCCCAACTACCACCAAAATCAATGATGCACGCCCGTAGCATATCTTCCAAAGTTTGATTCGTACGCTCGGTTTGACCGTCCGTTTGAGGATGATACGCCGTGCTCAACTTTAATTGTGTACCCATATCTTCATGAAACTTTTCCCAAAATCGAGATGTAAAACGGGTATCTCGATCCGAAATAATAGATATAGGAACGCCATGCCGCGAGACCACTTCCTTGATAAACAACTTAGCCAAGGCCTCCGACGATATTGCTTCTTTAATGGGAAGAAACAAAGCACTTTTCGTCAATCGATCCACTATAACCCAAATCGAATCGAATTGAGTTCTCGCCGTCTTAGGTAATTTAGTGATGAAGTCCATGGTAATGTGCTACCATTTCCATTTCGGGATCTCTAACGGTTGCAACTTACCATACGGCTTTTGATGTTCGGCTTTAACTTGCAAACAAGTAACACATCGTTCAACGTATTTTACAACATCGCGTTTCATGCCCGGCCACCAATAATCTTTCTTCAAGTCATGATACATTTTCGTCGCGCCCGGATGAATGGAATATTTCGACTTATGTGCTTCATCGAGTAGCACCCGTCGGTAATCACCCGTCTTAGGCACCCACACCCTTCCTTGAAACGACAATAAACCCCGCGGGCCCATTGTAATGAACTCCGATTGGCCCACAATTCGTTCCGCGTGCTTATCGTGAACATAAGCCTCTATTTGGTCTTCACCCATCTTTTCAAGAAAGTCATTAGTGATAATCAAACGTAACGATGCTACACGTATCGCCGGATGTTGAGTCTTCCGACTTAACGCATCCGCGACCACATTCGCCTTACCCGGATGGTAAAGTATCTCACAATCATAATCTTTCACCACATCCATCCATCTACGTTGACGATAATTCAAATCCCTTTGAGTAAAAAGGTGTTTCAAATTCTTATGATCCGAATATATCGTACACTTGACACCATACAAGTAATGGCGCCAAATTTTCAACGCATGCACAACCGCCGCCATTTCAAGATCATGAGTCGGGTACCTCGTTTCGTTTTCCTTTAGTTGTCGAGAGGCATAAGCAATGACTTTACCCCTTTGCATAAGAACGCACCCGAGCCCATTTAAGGAAGCATCACAATAAACCACCATGTCTTCGACGCCTTCCGGTAACACTAACACCGGAGCTTGACACAACTTCTCTTTCAATAATTGAAAAGCAATTTCTTGCTCGTTTTCCCAATTGAACTTAGCACTCTTCCTCGTCAACTTTGTTAATGGAGAAGCAATCTTAGAAAAGTCTTGGATAAACCGACGATAATAACCGGCCAATCCGAGAAAACTTCGGATCTCCGTGGGCGTAGTCGGTCGTCCCCAACTCTTCACCGTCTCAATCTTCCCCGGATCCACTTGGATACCGCTTTCGTTCACAATGTGACCAAGGAATTGAACCTCCCTTAGCCAAAATTCACATTTAGAGAACTTTGCATACAACTTCTCTTTTCTTAGCGTCTTCAAAACTTCACGCAAGTGACGTTCATGTTCGTGCATACTTTTCGAGTAGACTAGTATGTCGTCAATGAATACAATAACCGACTTGTCCAACATAGGTTGGCACACCCGGTTCATAAGGTCCATGAATGCCGCCGGTGCATTCGTAAGACCGAAGGGCATAACTACAAATTCATAATGCCCGTAACGCGTTCGGAAGGCCGTTTTCTCAATATCTTCCTCACGGACCCGCATTTGGTGATAGCCGGACCGTAAGTCGATCTTAGAGAAATACGTTGCGCCTTGAAGTTGATCAAACAAATCGTCGATCCTAGGTAGTGGATAACGATTCTTGATCGTCACTTTATTCAACTCACGGTAATCAATGCACATACGCATACTACCGTCTTTCTTCTTCACAAATAAGACCGGAGCGCCCCATGGCGAAGCACTCGGTCGGATAAAACCCTTCTCGAGCAATTCTTGAATTTGATTCAATAACTCTTGCATCTCCGTTGGTGCTAAACGATAAGGAGTTTTAGCAATGGGGGTAGCCCCCGGAACCAACTCGATGCGAAATTCGACTTGTCTTTCCGCCGGGACACCCGGTAACTCATCCGGAAAGACATCTTCAAACTCATTAACTACCGGAATTTCACGAATTGGTGGTGGCTCATTACGAGTGTCGACAACATGAGCAAGGAAAGCCATACCACCGGTAACAACGTGACGTCGTGCCCGAGCAAAAGTGCATATCGGCACCGATCTCCTTCGTTTGTCACCATGAATAATCATCTCTCCCCCACTTGGGGTCTTTACACGAATAAACTTGTCGTGGCATGCAATATCGGCTCTATAACGATCGAGCCAATCCATACCAACGACAACATCAAAATCACCCAAAGTCATCGGAATAAGATCAATTTCGAAACTTTCGGCGCCAAACACAACATTGCAATTTTTACACACATCAACCACTAGCGCCGTCTTGCCATCCGCTATTTCAACTTCTACCGGACGACTCAACTTTACTAGCGGTTTATTTAACTTAGGCACAAATCTTGGAGATACGAAAGACAAATTAGCACCACTATCAAAAAGTATTCGAGCCGGATTAGAATTAACCATGAAAGTACCTGAAACGACTTCATTGGATTGTTTAGCTTCTTCATTAGACATCAAGTAGTTACGACCCCTAGCCGTACCCGCTGCCTTCTCTATCCGCTTAGCATTGTCATTACGCAACTCGGGACACTCGGGCCGTTTGTGCCCTTCTTTACCGCAATTGAAACAAGTAAACTTGGGTGTAGTAGAGGGATTGGTGCAATCACGGGCCATATGTCCCTTTCGCCCACAATTATGGCAAGTATAACGAAACTCTCCCGGCGCACTCTTCTTGACACTTCCGACACTCTCGGTTGCACCCTTCTTTGAAAAGTTTGACTTCTTGCTTGAAAAATTTGAATGACTAGAACCTTCAAACTTTCTCTTCCTCAACACAATCGCTTCAAACCCTTTCGCCATATTAAACAACTCATCGAAGCTCTTTACCACATTTACGCTAATCTTTTCTTGATAACTGTCATTCAAGGTTCGATAGAAGTCTTCTTTCAACATTTTATCATTACCGACATACTCCGGGCAAAATTGCGTCTTGGACAAGAACACGGATTTGAGAGTGTTCAAGTCCATCGACCCTTGCCTCAAGGTACGTAGCTCGTCCTTAAGTCTTGTAAGATCGGCCGAAGTTCGGTACTCATCGAAGAACTCCGCTTTAAATTCCTCCCAAGTGAAGTCCATACATTGTTCTTCACCATAGAGTTGGATCTTAGCATCCCACCACAATTTCGCGTCACCCCTTAACATGCTACAACCATACCTAGTCTTCTTGTCGGGTGGACACTCACAAGTACGGAAGGCCCCCTCCATATCGGAGATGAATCGGGCACTCTTGAGTGGGTCCCGATCGCCCTCAAAAGTAGGAGGTTGAGCATCCCTAAAGTTCTTGAAGAAAAAGTCACGCCTTCCCCCATTTTCTTCTTGAAGAGCAATCTTAATTTGCTCCTTAACCAAAGTGACGACTTGTTCGTCAATCGTCTCGAGAAACATCTTCTTAACATCTTCGCGAAACTCCGCCTTTTGGCGTTCAAAGATGGCCTCAACCTTGGCCGTGAACTCGGGGTCCTCGCTCGTGCCCCCGTTATCAAGTTCGGTGTCGTGTCCGTTTCGCGTCCTCATTCTATAAAACGGAATAGATTAAATAACGAAACGAAAGACATGACAATACTCATCTCGCTCGACGATCATCGTACATCGCTTGTTTGACACGATTTGCACCCGTAGTAAGGGTAGCTAATCATTACTACGCGAGCACGTCGCGCTAACGCGCTAGTACAATGTCCATTTCGCTCGATGATTACTATACAACACAACCAATAATGCATGATTAGTTCACATAAACCTATGTACTAACCAAGACCCGGTCCGACCCAAAGTCCTACAAGTCCCGCACAATACGCACACAAAAGTCTAAGTCTAGGCGCCTATCTCAAGTCACCTAAATCCCTTAGACCAGGCTCTGATACCACTTGTAACATCCCAACCCAATACACGACAAAAACCATTGTAAATTCGTGGCAAAAAAAAAAAATTTTTGCTGACTGACCATCTGCGCGCCGCGCAAATGCCCTTGCGCGCCGCGCAAAAGCTGGCTGTCCCCGGTGCGCTTTAATGCGAAAAAGATGAGGTGCTTCCCGACACATTTGACCGAAACGCTTTTAACCGTACGTTAATATATGTAAAACTAGCACATAACTAAGGTATGAACGAGTTTTACAAAGTGGGGCCCACACGTGCCCAAAATGCCATTAAGTGTAAAAATACAAGTTTAATACAAATGAGAGTTTCGACCACAAAAAGTTTAATTGCCAAACGACACAACGAGCATGGTGTTTGGGGTTAAACTACCCAAGTCTCGGTCAAACTCCAAGCCATAACCAAAAGCGCTTCCTAATCATCAAAGCGGGAAACTCAATCCAAGGTAATGCCCTTACCCTTATCCACACACGAACCTATAAAAAGGTAAACAACGAGAGGGTAAGCAAAGCTTAGTGAGCACAATAATTATACATACACATATATAATCTACTTACTTGCATCACTTACACAACATCATACTCGGTTTAACAATTCGACAATCATGCGACAATATTATGCATATACCATAAACCGCAAATCCACAAGTAGCTATTAATACAAAAGCATACGATTCATAAATAAATACTTTCAATACATAACTCACGCAACCTTGGTTAACCAATTCGAACAAGGGAAACGGTACATACAAGACCGTTGGAGTTCATAACATCCGTTAGTGCTACTTAATCAACGCGTAGTCACTAATCCCCCGGGTGATGTCTTAAACAACGCGACTCACTCACCCTTTCCAATGTGGCGTCTTAAACAACGCGACGATTCCACATGCCATTCAATACGATGGGTGGTGTCTTAAACAACGCGACATCCACTCCAATACATTGTGGTGTCTTAAACAACGCGACATCCACTTCCTTACCATGTGGTGTCTTAAACAACGCGACAATGCCACATTCATACGACACAAATAAATACATTATATACACATACGCATAATTATTCCACTCACCTTATGCCTTCGGTGATTATTAAACCAAGCTTGAGTTCCGAGGTGACGTACCTATTTTCACAAGCATATAATCAATCAACTTGGTCAAATCTTACAACCCACACCCTCCTAGGTCATCTTGACCCATTTGGACACTTAACCCTAAATTGGGTCATTTTCACCAAAAACCCTAACGCTTGGCACTCAAGGCCTTCCTACACATTAGATTACTAGGTTTTATCACAAAACACAACCATTTACCAACCTTGGTCCAATTTTGACCCATTTGACTCAATAAAAGTCAATACGCCCATTTTGGGTCATTTATACCCAAATCACACCCATTTACTCTTCCTTAAGGTGTTCTAACAAATTATTAGCCAATTAGGGTTTCATGACAACAATTAATACTTTTAAAACCCTAGCTAACCCATTATTGAGCCTACATGACCCAATTTACCCAAGAACACCCAATTTACCCAAAAATGGGTCTTAATGTTCATCTTCACACAAACCCTAACCCATACACGAAATCAAAACAAGAATTGAAAGTTAAGGCATACCACAACTATCAAAATGTAGCAAATGACGAGATGAACAACTTTAGAACTTGGACTTTAGCAAGAAACCCTCTTCTTCCTCTTCAAAGTGAGCTTTCCCTCTCTAAAACTCACTCTCTCACTAAAATAAATTGGGAGGTGATAAGGTTGGTGAACAAGGGAGTAAATGAGCTCCCAAACTACTGAACCAAGCATTAAACTCGGCCTTGATGTGAATTTACCAAAATACCCACGTTTAAATTTAAATAAAACAAAGAATAGCTGGCAGCCGCTTTGCGCGGCGCGCGCCTCATCTGCGCGGTGCGCAGACCCCAGTTCAGCAATGATTTTCCCCTTTTTAAATGTATGAAACATGAACTCCACAACTCTAGTCATATAATTACACATACAAACATTATGTACAATAATTACACGGGTCTTACATACATTCCCTTGGATTTTGCATTAGATGCTTATGATACCTTAAACCCTTCAGGTATATTCATGTATATCACTATCAAGTGATCCATACAGATAAGTAGTTACAACATCCATGAGATGCATTTAAGTAACTACCAGGTTGATTAAGTATCCAATAAGTAATTGTATCCATTACAGGAGGATATGTTTTCCTCATAATTCATTTTCGGTCTTTGTGGGAAATTTTGAGTTACAAGTCTAGTTTTGCCTTGTAACTTCATTTGCACATTTCTTTTTCGGATAAAAATTCATTTGTATCCCATACGTTTCACATCTTTAAAAGTGATAACGATTAATCCGAAAACTTTTCTTTTATTGAGCGATTCTAATTCAGCTCGTATTTCTCCTTTCCATTGAGCTCAATCATGTCTATTTTGATATTCAATGACAGATTTTGGTTCTAGATCATCATCTTTATTCATGATGTCATTGTAATATTATATGAAAATATTTCATCAAGATTTTTCATTTCATTTCGGTTCCATAATATTGCATAATTTATCGCAATTTATGTATTTACATTTATCAATATCCTCTGCAGAAGGAATATTGATTTGTGGTTCTTCTTGAACACTTTCTTTTACCTCATTATCAGCTGATTTTCTTTTTCGAGGATTTTTATCTTCGGAACCAATTGATCTTTCACGTTTGATGCGTAGCAAAGACTCAACAATGACATTATTGCCAGCTTTTGGAATTTCAGTTCGAGTTGGAGCATTTATCGCTGGTATATATGATTTAGTCACTTTTTTTTTTATATATGTAAATGCATAAAGTAATTAATTTGCAAGTTCTTGCATATGCATTATTTTTGAACTTTCGTTTCACATTCTTTTGTGCGAGTTCAATATACCTTAATTGATGTTCACATCATGAAGCATCATTTTATTTATTTATTTTTTTACTTCACCCCCTAATCTAGGGAACAATGTTTTATTAAAATGACAATCAGCAAAACGTGCTGTAAAAACATCACCCATCATGGGTTCAGTATATCTTATGATTGAAGATGTTTTATATCCAAAATATATTACCATCTTTCTTTGAAAAACCATTTTATTGTGCTGTGGTGATATAATTGGAACATACACTGCACAACTAATGCTCTAAGGTAGAAAATATTTGGCTCTTGGCCAAAATCAAGTAGTAAGTGAAAATATTTATGACTTCCACATGGTATAATGCGAATTAATGTCGCAGCATGTAAATTTACATGTCCACATATAAATATTGAGAGTTTCGTACTCATTATCAATTGTCTAGTTATTAGCTGCAAGCGTTTATCTATTGATTCAGCTAAACCAATTTTGTGTATGCACATGAGCAACTGGATGTTCAACAACAATCCCTGTAGATATATAATGATCATTAAATGCTTGAGATGTTAACTCACCAGCATTATCAAGTCTCATCCTTTTAATGGTGTAATCAGAATAATGTGTTCTTAATTTAAGAATTTGTGCAAGAAACTTTGCAAATGCCATATTACGGCTTGATAACATACAAATATGAGACCATCCGCTAGATGCGTCTATTAGAACCATGAAATATCAAAATGGTTCACATGATGGATGAATTGGTTCATATATCTTACCTTGAATTTTTTCAAGAAACATTTGTGATTCTTTTTCACAATATACTTTTCATTAATCACTATATGTGCTTTCCATTAATCACCATATGTGTGTTTTTTTTTCTTCATAAATCACCATATGTGCTTTTTCATTATATATCCTTTTCACCATATACGCTTTTAATCATATGCGCTGTGTTTTTCACCATATGCGCTTTTAATCATATGCGCTTTGTTTTTCACCATATGCGCTTTTAATCATATGCGCTTTTCATCATATGCGCTGCGCTTTTCATCATATTCGCTTTTTATCATATGCGCCGCGCTCTTCATCAAATGCGCTTTTTATGTGAATAGTAAATTAATTAATTTCGTTTTACTATTCATATGAATTAATTTCGATTTACTATTTTGTTAATTGAGTAATATATATACATCATATACTTGTGACTTCGAAGACTCAAATGAATTTGACCATATAGTTATATGTTGTACCTTGCACATTAATTTTCAGTAGAAGCTTTAGATGCATTTTTTTTTCTCTTGATGAACTATTTGTTTCATATCTAGCTTAGGCAATTATTGTGAACATTTGGTCCCTATAAGAGCATTTATCTTTTAGACTTTTAGTTGATTTGTACTTGTCACAATTAGGGATAGCACCCGCGGGTCGTGGATGCGGATTCATTGGATCCATCACCCGTACTCGCGGATTTTTTTTTTAAAGAAACATCCATTTGAACCCTTGTTCGTTGAAACAATTTGACTATCCTTTTAACTCCCCATTATTAAACGGGCCATTTTGATGCACACTCTTAAAAAAATAATTTGTTTTTTTTTTTAAGTTTTATTATTCAACCTCCTTTTTTCAACGGTCACGTTTTTAACAAAACATTTGACAAGTTTGGAAAAAAGTTTTTTTTTTTTTACTTTGCTTTCCCCCTTTCTGTAAAACTCATTTAAACACTTTCTTTGTTTAAAAAAAAAAAACTTCCTTTTTTTTATACGTTACCCGTAAATTATAAATATATAAAAAAAACTTTTTGTTTAAAAAAAAAAACTTTCTAGTTTTTAAAAGGCCACTTGACCAATTTTTTAATTCTTTCACAACACCCGATATCGTGATCGTGACCTTTCACCAAAGCAAGAGATATTCTTGATAAACTAAACACTGACTCGTGTTTGGAATTGTCGGCCACAAAAAAAAATTCATTTGATAGAAGTATATTTTTTTTTAATTATAGAAGGAGACCACTTCATTTTCAATACTTCATTTTTGACAAAAAGCTACTCCATGTTACCATTCCTTTTTTTTCTTATTTTAACTTTTAAGATTTACTTTTAATAAAAATACAAAATACTTTTTTCTGATTTTAACTTTTAAGATTTACTTTTAATAAAAATACAAACTACTTTTTCTTATTTTAACTTTTAAGATTTACTTTTAATAAAAATACAAACTACTTTTTATATTTTAACTTTTAAGATTTACTTTTAATAAAAGTACAAACTACTTTTTCTTATTTTAACTTTTAAGATTTACTTTTAATAAAAATACAAACTATTTTTTGTATTTTAACTTTTAAGATTTACTTTTAATAAAAGTACAAACTACTTTTTCTTATTTTAACTTTTAAGATTTACTTTTAATAAAAATACAAACTACTTTTGTATTTTAACTTTTAAGATTTACTTTTAATAAAAGTACAAACTAATTTTTCTTATTTTAACTTTTAAGATTATAAATTTAAGAATAAATATTAGTATGCATGAAATAAATAATGATTAATTGCATAAGTAATCATAAATGTTAGATAACATATAAAGACCCCATCGTATTCGTATTGATCGAAATTAATCTCGACCCATGGTACCGTGTTGTCAAATGACGTATTGCGTACATAAAGTACCGTGTTGTCAAATGACGTGTTGCGTACAATCATGAGGTCTTATTAACATAAATATAAATGTTAGTGAAGTTAATAAGAGTTAGATTACAGAAAATATAATTCAGGCGGTATAACCGACCATATATAACTTAAATAACATAAATATAAATGTTAGTGAAGTTAATACGAGTTAGATTACAGAAAATATAATTCAGGCGGTATAACCGACCATATATAACTTAAATAACATAAATATAAATGTTAGTGAAGTTAATAAGAGTTAGATTACAGAAAATATAATTCAGGTGGTATAACCGACCATATATAACTTAAATAACATAAATATAAATGTTAGTGAAGTTAATAATAGTTAGAAAACATAAATGATAGTTAGGCGACAGTGTCGACTATATATAATTTAGGTGGCAGAGCCAACCATATAATAAGAACAATACAAATGCACTAAGAACTTAATAAAAATTAGTAGTTCAAAATGTTAGTAGTCCAAAATTTGATATATTCAAGTCTGAAAATTATTAATAATTTCATACCTTGATTAGTGACTCGTGATCGTTTGAGATATCCTTTGATTACACTAAGCTCATCGTGCTGATAACGTGTTGTAATTTAGTAGTTTATAACTACCTTTGACTTATTTTTACTAAGTAGAGACTTATACATATAAGTAAGAAAAGAGAGAGAGTTTATATATATGAAATATATATCAAAGTGTGTTTTTTGAAGGCTAACATAGAGGCCTTATTTATAGTGTAAAATATTACTATACAAGCTATACAAAGTTGATTAAAATTTATCATCCATATGACTTTTTGTACTCATATTATAACATTTTTGTTTTTTTATTAACTCATATTTATTTTTATTTTTATATTTCCATTTAATTAATTAAGCTTCAAAGTTAACCTGGTGATTATTTTCAATAAGTCTTGCTGAGACTTGCTTATCTTCTTGGTTCATATTATTAATACGAGTAATTGTTTAGACTTTAGAATATAGGTTACAATGGTAGTATCCAAGGCCCACTAGCTACACATTATAAAAGATGACTTTATCCGTGATTCCATTTTACAGAACACTTGAGGCCCACTTGACATAAAGAAGCACGTTTTAACTTCAATGCGAACTAGACGGGTTACCGCCTGACTGTTTTGATCATTTTCTTCCGATAACTCAAATGTGATGATAATGAATTTTGAACCATAAAGCTAACCTATGTATGCTAGATAGACTTTCATTTATTCTATCCCACATCAATAAATATAAGTAGAATATAAGTTTCTTTTCTACAAGGGCCTGTCATTTACTCTATTTTGATTTTATCACAGGTTAAGAGTTCACTTAACTCCCGCTCAAACTGCGGAAGTGCGGAGGACTATTCCAAACTGCGAAGGACTGTTAGCAAATCAACAAATCTTTGGATGTCTCATCATTTATTAGGCTAGATAGACTTTTGAGTTACCCTGTAAATCTTTATATACTGGTCGTATTTGTATGATTAGTGTTTCGAGAAAATATCAAAGTTAATCACTATTTAGTATACCATCTTGAGATAAATGAAAACATGTTAGTGATAAAAGAAAAATCATCATTTTGCTTGAAGTATTGTACAAAATTTAAATTTCTTTTACACTAATACATTTTATTCACATCTATATTACATTTACATTACATTTATTTACATTTACATTTACATTTCTTGAAAGACAAATCGATTAAATTAAAGCACGAAGACATATATAATGTGATGCCCTAACACATCCCGGACACAAACACGAAAATACAAACCTAAAGAAACACGCGAATGAGGGTGGTTGCAAAGTAAGCAACCAAACTATCCTAAGGCTCTACAAATTGAAACTAAAAATTACTCAAAGCACACGAAATCATACAACAAAAGGTACAAGAGATAAATATTTGGGCTAGAGATCCACGTTAACCACTCAAATTTTTTGCTTTTTGCTCAATTAGAAATCCACAAGAACGATATGGTTTGTATCTCATTCAGAATCATCGGGGCACTCCAAGGTTTACCTTGAAATACGAATTTGTTACGACTTTTCCAAATAATATACAAACATATCCATTTCAAAGCTTGCCACACATCAATTTCCCGAATCGAGGATGGACCATTGTTGCTAAGAAGATCCGCAAGATTTAATGAAGATGTATTCCCGAAACCCCACCATTTATAAACTCGATCCCAAATTTCTACAACATGCTTACAAAAGGTGAGAGCATGCTCTAAAGATTCGGGATCATCATTACATAAGGGGCATCCCACGCTATGTAAATCAATATCCCGCTTATCAAGTTCAATCTTCACCGGTAAATGTTTTCTTAGTTCTCCAAATAAAAATTTCTACCTTTTTCGGAACAAGCTTGTTACGCACAGTGCTTTGCTGAGAAACCGCATACATCGATTGATCATCTATTGTAGCTACTAATTTCTTGACAGTAAAGAGCCCATTATTTGAAATAGCCCAAGACCAAGAATCTGCAATATCATCGCGAATGGTAGCTGTGGACACCACACTGCAAAGACTCGCAAACTCCCCTTCTACCAGTAAGCTGTCGATACCAATTCCATTTAAAAACAATACGATTCGCAGACACACTTGCTTCATTCTCAGTTTCAAGTCTGTAAAGCCGAGGGTATAGGTTGCAAAGTTTGTCATTCCCGATCCAATGCTCGTGTCAAAAAGAAGTGTAGCCACCATCACGAATTTTCTCTATAAATGAGTTGGTAAACGCCACTTGTAACTCGTCCATGAAAACATCTGTTGAAATAATATTATATCAAACACTTGATGATGAAGAGTGAGATAATTCACTCCCTCTCTTTAAGCCGCCACACGAACCATAAACGCTCCGAATAATTTTGACCCAAAAAGACTCGGTTTCAGTTTTAAACCTCCACCACCATTTATCCAACAATGCTAGGTATTTTCCTTTTAGAGACCCAATATTTAAACCCCCGTTGTCGTAATTGTTTATGACATTTTCCCATTTGACCCAATTAAATTTTTTACCCGAACCCAACCCACCCCAAAAGAAGGCTCGCCTCACACTCTCAAGTAATTTGATTACACTCGATGGAGCACGAAATAACGAGAAGTATTACAACGGGAGACTATTGAAAACCGATTTAATTAGGAAGACAACAGATGCATTTTCCAACTCAAAAGTCTAGACTTGAATTTATCAATAACCGGATCCTAATCTGTCAACTTTTTCATTTTATTTCCAATGGGTAACCCTAGGTACACAAAAGAGAATTTTCCTACTTGGCACCCAATATAACTAGCAACACGGTTAACTTCTTCAAATTCAACTCGGACACCATAAAGACAACTTTTTTGAAAATTCACTTTCAAACCCGAAGAGAGCTCAAAACATTTTAGAAGGTTCCTTAAGTTTAGAGCATTTAATCTTCCCCATTCACCAAAAAATATGGTATCGTACGCATATTGAAGATGCGATACTAATACCTTATCATTACCCACTTCGACCCCTTTGAATAATCCCTTCTCGGGTTCTGCTATCGTAAGAATATTTAGACCTTCCGCCAAATAAAGAAGGAGATAAAGGGTCGCCTTGTCCAACACCTCTCCCAAGAGAAAATTCCTTGGT
This sequence comes from Rutidosis leptorrhynchoides, assembly GCF_046630445.1. Taxonomy (NCBI): domain Eukaryota; kingdom Viridiplantae; phylum Streptophyta; class Magnoliopsida; order Asterales; family Asteraceae; genus Rutidosis; species Rutidosis leptorrhynchoides. Next base: position 548,312,281 of record NC_092334.1, read on the forward strand.
AGGAGAGCCATTAACCAAGATGGAGATAGAAGCCGATTTGAGGCAAGATCTAATCCATTTTATCCATTTGTTCTCGAACCGCATACTCTTCATAACATCAAAAATAAAACACCAATTAAGACTATCGAACGCTTTCTCGAGATCGACTTTGAAGATGATGCCTTGTGTAATAACCCGTCTTTTTCCGTTTACTTTCCGTTTAATAATTTTAAAGTCCGTTATTTAATTATAACATCTCTCATTTACACTAGCGTATTTAAGATAATTCGTAAGACTAATTCACGCACCCGCTTTTAAACTCGATGGACTAAAGTTGCCAAAGGGTCAAACTAGTGACTAGGTCAACTAGTTAAACCCTCTCCTCCACCATTCATTTCATCTTCCACCTTTTCACTACTTCCACTTTTTGCTCTCAAACTCTCAATCAAAGATTCATCATCCATTTTAGATCTAGCAAGCTTACATCAAAACAAACTACATATTTGTGATCTACTAATCAAGAGCTTCATCTTGATACCAATTTCATTACTTGGGGTGAGCTTTTCAAAAACTCTAGATTTTTGTTCTTGGTGTTCTTAACTAATAAAAGTGTTAATTAGTGTCTATGGCTCAAGTCTAACATGAATACATGAATTATTTGCCTGTTCTTGTCATTTTTGTGTAACTAGCTTGAACATGAAAAGTGACTAGTTTAATCTTGAGTTTTGGTTTATTAAATGTTATTAGATGTTAAAGTTCATGTATTAATTGTGTTACTAGCATCATTAGCTTCAATTTGATGTGTAGGTTGACTTAGAAAGACTCCATTAACATGATTGTTGAGTTTATGATTTTGGTTAGGGTTTGGTAGCCTTAAATGTGAATTTTGATGCATTAAATGCTTTGCAATGTTGTTTGTAAGTGTTTAGTAGTATTGTATGCATAATTACCTACGAAACGGCGTATTATATGTGTGCATTTATTTCCCGAATCATCAAATTATATTTATGAACTTGAATGTAATTAATGAGGAACATTTAATGTGAATTATGTTGTTGTAAATGTTTAGTTTAGTTATTCTTATGAGTTCAATTGAACTACTAGTAATGGGAGTTTTCAAATGACATACAATAAGCGTTTTCCATGTTTATTGACCATAATTTGTGTTTTGGTGAAATTTGGTTCGAGACTTGACCACATGAAACTGCCCAGAAATCTGTCCAAGTGTTTTGCCGCGGCGCGGCCAACCTTGGCGCGGTGCGACCCCAAGAGCATTTCGAAAATAACCTTTATCCAAGGTGTGAGGCATCAGGTAAACTGAGGTGCCGCGGCGCGGCGCGTCATATGCCTGGAATGTGGGTTGTCCAACTTTGCGTTTTCAAGGTTTAATTCTAACTATGCTACACACCTCCGATTAACATGTAACTTGTTCTAAAATGCTCATATATGATTATATAACTCAGAAAAATTGTCCGAGACCCGACCCGAATGTGTTGACTTTTTTGTTGACTTTGACTTGACCAAAGTTGACTTTTATTCAAACTTAACCAATACTTTGTTTAATCGTTATAACATTTCTCTTATACTTGATTCTTGCATGAAACTTGACAACTGATCCACATGCTATATAATCGAGTCGTAACGAGCCATAGGACTAATTGAACAACTTTGACCGACCTTGCGTTTTACCGATATTGATACAACCTACTTGTCTAGGTCGAGACTAGCATTCGTTCTTGCACACGTTTACTTTGTGAAGTACCTTTATACTCGTGCACTCAAGGTGAGATCATAGTCCCATCTTTTCAACAACTTTTATTCTTTAAATCATGGGATGAGAAACATATACGTTTTATACTTTTATGTTTTGAACACAAGTACGAAAACAAAAATTTCACATGCGAGTTAGAACACAAAGCCTCAATTCGATTATCATTAGTTACACCTGTAGGGTGTAAGCGAGAACTTATGTTATGTGGATCCATACGGGCTTGACGCGTCCTCATTCGGACGGTTCGCTACCGTTAGCGGATGAAATATATTTTCGGGTATAGTGTAGGTTCTAACACTATGATAACGGGGTTCGTAAAACAGTTAAGTCTTGATAATTGGGTGCTCACGAACGAACAACAACTTATGGAATGCAAACGATTTGGATAATCAACTTTATATTAAATCTTGTGGTTCAATACAACATACTTACTAAACCTATGATTTCACCAACGTTTTCGTTGACAGATTTTTCTATGTTTTCTCAGGTCCTTGAACGCTATGTATTACATGCTTCCGCACACTATTTTGATACTTGCTTGGATGTCGATTATACATGCATACATCTTTTGACTCTACTTTAAATTGTGTCGCATAGGTTTCATTTGTATTGTACTTTAAACGTTGTAACGTATCATGTTGTTAAACTACTTTTGTAAACTTTGAAACATCTTTACATTTAAAATGAATGCGACATATTTTGGTCAAACTTTGTATTAAAGACTTATGACCACGTAACGGGACCTAAGTTGACGGCGCAGTCAATGACGATTTTTGTCGGGTCGTCACATGTGGTATCAGAGCGTTGGTTGTAGGGATTTAGAGTTCATTGGTGTCGACCCCGAGTCATATGGTGCATTAGTGAGTCTAGACTACAACCGACATATAGACTTGAAGTAGGACTTGCTTGACTACTTGTACATTTATATTTGAACTCTTCTATTCGTATCTAACTCTTTTTTCATCTTAATCTCACGTTGTTTGATTTGATTGACACACCATCTTGACCTTACGAGGTAATGTCGAATGCACGCATGAATTAGGGTAATATAATTTCCGGGATTATATTACGGTGACTCATGTGGACATTCCGACATTATGACATAAAGAATTTAGGGCGGGTCAAGGAAAATTTTCTCTCTATCTTTATTCCATTTCACGATTAGTATTATTGAGAATACTAATCAACGATATTCTTGTGTTTTCAAGGAATAATGGCTCGCCGAGGTTAACGCAATACTCCTCCCGAAACTCCCGAACAAGCTCTTCAACGAATGATAGCCACCGCCATAGATGCGGCCATGGCCGGTCACTCCTCCAACAACAATAACAACAACCACAACAACAACAACCATGAAGCCAGTAATTCAAATGAGGGATGCTCCTACAAGAATTTCATGGGGTGCAAACCTCACACTTTCGATAGAACCGGGGGACCGGTTGCTCTCACCCGATGGTTTGAGCAAACGGAAGTCGTTTTTAGCATAAGCGGTTGCCGGGACAAAGACAAAGTCAAGTATTCCACCCACACATTCGCCGGTATCGCTCTCACATGGTGAAAAACGTATGTACAATCGGTGTGTACCGATGAAGCCCACGCCCTCTCTTGGACCGATTTAAGAGAAAAGATGATCTCCGAATACTTCCCACGTGAAGAGACTCGAAGGCTTGAAAATGAGCTAAGAAGTTTAAAAGCGGTCCAAAATGACCTTAAAGCTTATAATCAACGGTTTACCGAGCTAGCCCTAATGTGTCCGGCCCTCGTGACTCCTGAGTCCCTAAGGGTTGAACTTCACATGGATGGCCTCCCAAAGAGCATTAAACACGGGGTAATGTCATCCAAACCCGCTAACCTACAAGAGGCTTTAAAGATGGACCGTCAATTGATAGAAACGGTGGATGAAATTGAAATACCGGCACCAAAGGCCGAGGATAAATCGGGTGGCAACAAAAGAAAACGAGAAGCCTCTCAATCAAGCAACTACAACAACAACTTCACCAAAAAGCCTTTCACTTCTGATGGCAAGAAAGGTTATGCTTGAAATCAACCTTTTTGCAACAAGTGCCACAAACATTATTACGGTGAATATGGCAAGCTATTTTACAACAAGTGTCAGAGAAGTGGCATGTGGCCAACGATTGTAGAAATACCGCTCCCGTCGCTCAAAAGGGGCCCATTGCACCAAAAACGGGCGTTTGTTACGAGTGTGGCCAACCAGGTCATTATAAGAATGCATGCCCAAAGAAGAAAGCTAACCCCAATGCACGCAGCCGAGCTTTCAACATTAACACCGAGGAGGCCCGAGATGACAATGAACTAGTCACGGGTACGTTTATTCTCAACAACTCTTATGTCTCTTGCTTATTCGATTCGGGGGCCGATAAGAGCTTTGTATCCAAGACCTTGAATCATTCTTTTTGCACTCCACCACTCCCACTAGATACCACTTATACCATTGAAGTGGCCAACGAGAAACTATTGAGTGCCGACAAATTTTATCGGGGGTGTACGTTAAACTTATTGGGTAAAAAGTTTGAAATTGACTTGATACCTATAGAACTAGGGAGCTTCGATGTAATAATTGGTATGAAATGGTTAGCTAAAATAAAATCTCACATCCTTTGTTATCTTAAAGCAATTCAAATTCCTATCGAGAATGGTGAACCTTTGATTGTCTATGGCGATAAGAGTTGCACCGGACTCAACCTCGTCCCGTGCCTTAAAGTTGAAAAATATCTTCGTAAGGGTTGTTTTGCGATCATAGCCCACGTTAAGAAATTCGAGACCGATGAGAAGCATATCAATGATGTGCCAATTGTTAGGGACTTTTCCGATGTATTTCCCGAAGAATTGTCGGGTCTTCCACCTCATCGACCGGTTGAATTCCAAATCAATCTTATCCCCGGAGTCGCACCCATAGCACGTGCACCGTATAGACTTTCTCCATCCGAAATTCAAGAATTACAAAGTCAAATTCAAGAACTACTTGACGTGGTTTTATCCGACCTAGCCATTCACCATGGGGTGCTCCGATTTTATTCGTTAAGAAGAAAGATGGATCCCTACGAATGTGCATCGATTATCGTAAACTAAATAAATTGACGGTTAAGAACTGATATCCTCTTCCTCGCATCGATAACCTCTTTGATCAACTACAAGGGTCTTGTGTATATTCAAAAATCGATCTTCGCTCAGGTTATCATCAACTAAGGGTTAAGGGGGAAGATGTCTCCAAAAATGCTTTCCGGACTCGTTATGGTAGTTATGAGTTTCTTGTAATGCCATTCAGGTTAACTAATGCACCGGCGGTGTTCATAGATCTTATGAACCGCGTGTGCAAGCCGTATCTAGACAAATTCGTTATCGTATTCATAGAAGATATCTTAATCTACTCAAAAAGCGAAGAAGAACATGAACAACACCTCCGACTCATGCTTGAACTCTTGAGACAAGAACAACTCTATGCCAAATTCTCCAAGTGTGAATTTTGGTTAAAGGAAGTTCAATTTCTTGGTCATATTGTAAGCGATCAAGGTATTAAAGTCGATCCCGCAAAAATCGAAGCCATTAGTAAATGAAAAACCCCCACTACTCTTACTCATATTCGTCAATTTCTAGGCCTCGCCGGTTATTATCGTAGATTCATCGAAGATTTATGCTTGGTTGCACGTCCTTTGACCGCGTTAACCCACAAGGGAAAGAAATTCGTTTGGGCGGCTGAACAAGAGTCGGCGTTTCAAGTCCTAAAGAAAAATTTAACCATCGCTCCTATCTTGTCTCTTCCCGAAGGCAATGATGATTTTGTTGTATATTGCGATGCCTCGAAACATGGTTTTGGGTGTGTACTGATGCAACGAAATAAAGTCATTGCTTATGCCTCTAGACAATTGAAAATTCATGAACGAAACTACACGACACATGATCTCGAGCTTGGAGCCGTTGTCTTTGCACTCTGATGTGCAAAACTTGTCATATGATTTATATTAGGAAAAATACCGGTTATTAGAACTATTACACAACTACGGGCAGTGTACCCGATCGTGTAGTAGTATAGATAATGGTTTAGTCCGTGTATCGTTCCAAGGACAATTGTACGTATCAAACTACAATTAGAAACTAGATTATGATTAAATAAGTTAATGAAATTGAAAGGTACGAAATATTTTGGTTTTGCCCTTTAACGATGGGTGAATCAAGAGGATTTCTAGTTTTATAAGTAAAGGAACTTTTTTGGTATTTTTAGTTTTAAATAATTGTAAATAAAGCAAGTAAAGATAGTTTGAATTAAATCAAAGAGACGAAATGTTCATATAGATCTTTTACCCTCGGTATTGTATGTAAGTTTTGATATTAAGGCCCAATTGAATGATTATGTGTGTAAGTTACCTATTAGATTCACCAAGAGTTCTCTTTAGTAAATATGCAAACATAATTACAAGATCAAGGGTTCCCTTTTCACTATAGTTCTTGTATTTGTAATCGGATAACTTAGCTAGTTCTAAGGCTTGAAACTTGACTTCTATGTTCATAGTTATCAATGATTGTACAAACGTTCGTTGCATACAATTCATCCCTATATCATCTAACCATTTGAATCTAATTTACCCCCTTGGTCCGGTTTAGTAAATAATCAATCTAAGACAAGTTGATTGTAAATCAATATGATAAATCAACATGATAAATCAACAAGAGTTCTCTTTATCAACAACATATCAATTAACTAGATACAAATGATTTTAACTTCAATAAGCATGTTCTTGATTCAAGCTTAAAACTATCACACATAATACATACAATAAATAAGTTTACATCCAATACTTTGGTTATTAATCTAGACAAATATTATGGAATTAGCCAACAATCATATTAACAAACACAATAACAATCTAATGATAAGAAGAATTCATTGTTTGAGAACAAGAAATCAACCTACTAGAAGAATGAATCTTGGATTGAGAAGGATTTGAATCTTGATTCTTGATTGTTAGACCTCTTCTAAGAGCTTGGAGTTCTCCAAAATTGCTCCTAAATTCGTCTCCCGAACTGATTTGATCGTGTATATCCAACTGGTCTCTCAATCATTCACTTTTAAAGTGGTAAAAGTGGGTCAAAAAGCAAAAAGTAGGCTGAAACCTACTACTGGACGGCGTCCCAGATTCTGGACGGCGTCCAGTACTAAAGGACTTGGACGACGTCCCATTTCTTGGACGACGTCCAACTATGAAGAGTGGGACGGCGTCCCAATTGCTTGGACAGTGTCCAGATCAACTAGAGTTTACTGTCTCGTTTTTTTTATATTCTCCCTTAATTTGGACGGAGTCCCAATCATTTTGGATGGAGTCCAACATATCTGAAGCCTTGTTTTATCATTTTAGAGTGCTAATTTGACCCTAACTTGTATCGGGATCAACTATGATGATATCACAACTTATAGAACGGTCATAATTCATCAAAATTCTTTATAAACCACTTTTCGATACAATTTACATACCTTCGTGCATTACTTGTAGAAACCGCCTTAACTATCCTTGATTCGAGAGTATTTCTCACGATATTGCGAGAGATATATATAATGTAATTTAGCAATATCAAAACACCCCACACTTAAACCTTGCTTGCCCTCAAGCAATTCTTTCTTACAAAGTAGAACAATATCAAACACACTTACACAAATAGAGTACACACATCACACAAATCATGCGAAGCACACGAAATACACACGTTTATTTGAAACGCAACTCACGCTATATGAAACACACGCTTTAAGTACAACACACCTATATTGGAATCACACTCATGCTATATACACAATAAGAACACACACACACATTTTTGGGAGATTAGAGCCAAGTATTCGAAAAATTTGATCCTACGGAAATCAGGACCTTATGAAAACGTTTTATGTTTTTGAAAATGTTGTGATAGTTTTTACACTAGGCACGTTTTCCAATTTTGTCAGATTTTCTGAATTTTGAAAAATGAGTACAGGTTTCCCGCTATTGGTCAAGCCAATCCCTCCCATAGTACCTAACATCGCTAGATGTTGGTAAGAAAATAATGCGTTTAGGAGGATACACATTACGTCCGGATATCATTGATAATTATGAGGTAATCATCTAATCCGTTTTATCAATCATATAGATTGAGGATCATCAGGCTTAAAAGCTGATTAATCTTTACGGAGATTATCCGTCCGGGGATCTGATAAATCACTAACATTTTGTGTATACATGGTGCCCCCCGTTTTACTAGTAAATCTCCCTCATTGAGACAAACTTTAACTACCAGTTTCCCTGTTTGACGTTGAGGCCTGGTAGATTTCCAGTCGATGTTAGTAATGACTTTTCAAGATTTTGCGTCACCCTACAACTGGTCTGGACTACATCTTATGAATTGAATCAGCAAGTGTGTCATTCGGAAGACTTTACTTCCTTGAGGATGGAATAGATACATCCTATGGGTAATAATAAAGTGGTCGGACGCAACATTGTCCTTGTTAGGAGAAACAATGAGGATCGTCCTGTTTAAGTTTTCTATCTGGCGCGAGATCCAGTTTCCGACCACGCTATGCAATCACCGCTCTCTTACGGTTTACACTCGTTTTGGTACAAGTGACCTACAAGTTAGCTTTACTAAACTAGTAGGATTTTCATTCAAATAATTGAATGATAATGCAACTTCAAAGACTATTAATAATTTAAAACATAACTCAACATTTCTTTTTATAGTTTTTAAAACACAATGTATGTAACATGGTTTTTGGATAATTTTCGTTTCTAAGGCTACCTTAAAATTTTAAAATTTTAATCATAAACGCCTTAATTTTTGTAAAACGAATTCCCGATAAATTTCTATTCTCCCACCCCACACTTGAGATCATGCAAGGCCCTCATTGCATGAAATAAATTGTTTGAAAATGTTAACACAAAATGATCATAGGCTCGCAGGCCTTTAGTTATCGTAAGGCCAAAAGTAACTTCCTGAGCCATCTCTGCCTGGGCGTCCCTGCGAGTATTGTTGTTCAAACCTGTTCCTGGAATCCTGCAACGCAGCGTTAGAATCATAAATTGGGTAATGAGGAGGTGGGTTTTGAGGATCAGTGTAGTATGTGGGTGTCAGGCGTGTTGTCCCATAGTACTGATCGGGGTTGGAATAAAATAACTCAGTGTTATGGTTATTCCAATCAATACCATAACTGTTCCACCCCTTATCATGTACTTGAGCAATCTGGCGTTGCTCCATTCTCTGCTGAGTTTCCCACATACGATCATTATGAGTCCTCTACTCATTTGGACTCAACCTCATGTTATTCACACTATTAACCAAATTATCCAAACTAGTTTGGGATGGATTCCAAGGACCTTGATCATGAACATTAGTTTGAGCTTCCATTTTCGCTTCCTCTTCCTCTTGTTGTTCCTGTTGAACATTTTCTCCACTACCACTTGCTCCACCTGCGACAAAAGGCACTAAAGGCCTATTTCCGTCGTACATATGAATCTCAGCATTTACATAAGAAACTTTATTTATAGCTTTCATGGCGTGATCACACTCCATCAATCGACTAAAATCTATGTTAAAGTGACGAGCAATCCTCGTGATATAGTAGCCCCCAAGAAGCAGCTTTTCTCTCCGTGTCTCAGTGGCGATGGCTAGAAAATAGTTGCCTATCATCCCCGAAATATCAGTATAGCAACCCCGTTTGATTTGATCCATTATCCATAGATCTAAGGATTTAACCTTTTCATTTCCCTCGACTCTCGCATTGAAAGTGCATGCGATAAGTCGATAAAGGAGTTTATCATCAGGGCTTGCAATTTCATTATACCGGTGCCTACTTGATTTAAATGGCCTAGATGCATTCGGCCCACAAATTCTTCGCCAAAAACCTATCTCATTAAAGGGAACTCTACCATGGTAATCGGAAGTTATCAAGTAAATTCTCAATTGGTTGTCGTTAAGCTCCTCGAAAATGCCCAACACTCTACATAACCCAACTCTGCTTAACCCTCTATCTACACCCCTAGTCGAAACCGAAGAAATTCATTTGACAAAGGATCACGAACGTTATTAAACCTTAAAGTTGAGTAAAATTCCTTTAAAAACATCGGATAAATTGGTTTACGGATGCTAAAAACATGCTCCAATGCGTAGGAAATGATCCTATCGTAGGGGATGGCTAATAGGCAGGAAACATGGTTGTGCGTACCCGCCTCATCCAATGAGGCCCAAATAAAATACCACGTGGCATTTATTGGCCTACTGTTTATCCTATTAAAAGTCTCTGCGTAATCTTCATCGTTCTGAATTTGTCTTAACCAAACTTGAGGATCATTTAGGTCCTCCTCTTCTTCTTCGGAAGATGTATAATGTTGTTGTGGTGGTGGTGGAACGTTTCTTGATGTTCTGCCCCTTTTTTGTTGTCCACCTCGGCTAGATTATCCCTGCAAAATGCAATAACACCAAACCAAAAGAACATAGAAACCGTTATGTTAGTGCTAGCTAAAAACATAACTGAGTGGCAAGGGAATTTAGTCATTCCATTCAAAGTTCATAAGCATTGTGATTCATATAAGAAAAGGTGTATGTTCAAAATATTTAATCAAAGTCAACCAAAGTCAACATAAGCTTGCAAATACACTTTCAAAAATGTGGATCACAAAATTAACAATTAGGCATCAACTTAGGACTTAAGCCTGTTGCGTTCATAAATCTAGGTCATAACATGTAAACTTGCATTCTAATGATGAAAACAGTTTTTCATTGAAAGCATAATACAAGTAGCACAATTTAGTTCAAAATGACCATTATCTTATCATAACGCAACTACATTATAGCATGCCATACCATCAATCCACTTCAATAGGTCTAAACTGTGAAAATTCAAGCATACATCTTTTATAAAAACATTACAATTCAAAGTATGCTAGAAATTTAAGAAAATTCAATTCATGACCCGGCCATATTGACATTATTAACACCATCAACATATTAAGCATTCACAATCTTCATAAACATCACAAACAAGCCCAATATCTTGAAGCAGCAACCCTAATTTCGGATTTAATTTCTACAAATCCTAGGTTCATGACCACACCCATTAAACATGTAATTATTGCAAAATCAAGACATAATGGGTAATTAAACAACTAAGGCATGTTAATCTAAGTAAGAATCATGCAAATCAAACACCCCACACTTATCTTTCACATAATCATGCATACAAGCATATAAATTAAGAAATCAAGAAAGAAAAGTGTGAAAAGGTAGTAGTATTACCCTAGAAGTCATGATTCAAGAACGAATTTAAAGAAAGAAATCACGAAATTGAAAGAAGAAATTAGGGTTTTGGAAGTGTTGGTTCGTTTGTGGGAGCGAAAAACTGATTTGAAAGTGTGTGTGGTTGAAAAATGAGGCGGATAAGCCTTAAAACGCGTTTATTTTTTTCTGGGTCAGGCTATCTGGACGGCTTCCAGATTTTGGACGGCGTCCAAGTGTAGAGGACTGGACGGCGTCCCATTTTCTGGACGGCGTCCAGTTATGAAGCGTGGGACGGCGTCCAGTATTCTTGGACGGCGTCCAAATGTACTAAATCTTACTTACCTGTTTTTGAGAAAACCCTTTGAAATTGGACGGCGTCTAAGGAATTTTGGACGGCGTCCCACTGGTCTGGTGGCTAAAATTTTTAATAAAACTCATAAAAATTCCCATTTTTAACACACAAAAGTTCATATCATCATCATAGATCATTTTGTACATTAAAAACAATCAACCCAATCATAAAACACTCAATTCACACTATTTACACGCGCGAACTTTCTTTAACGAGTCGTTCACCCAACTCGTCCCCATTTTGATTTAAGCTTTGTTCTCGAAGTTGAGGTTAACCTCGTCTTCGATTTCCAGGGGACCATCGACATAGTGTTTGACCAGTGGCCATTCACTTTAAAAATGTCGCCCTTTCAGTTCACCACTTCAATCGTACTATAAGGGTAAACTCTTCTAACAACAAATGGTCCCGACCATCGGGACTTAAGCTTTCCTGGCGATAACATAAAACGGGCATTGTAAACAAGGACACGATCTCCTTCCATGAATTCCTATGGGCTTTTCAATCACTTATCGTACCATTGTTTGGTCTTTTCTTTATAAATTAGAGAGTTGTCATAGGCTTCAAGCCTCAACTCATCTAATTCATTCAATTGGGTCAAACGTAACCGACCCGCCTCTTTGTAATCCAAATTACATGCCCTTAGCGCCCAATGCGCTTTGTGTTCAATCTCCAAAGGAAGATGACATGCTTTTTCGTATACCATTCGGAAAGGAGTGGTTCTAATAAGTGTTTTGTAGGCCGTGCGAAATGCCCACAATGCATCGTTTAACTTAACAGACCACTCTTTTGGATTTGCACCAACGGTCTTTTCAAGTATGCGTTTTAAAGATCGATTGGTATTCTCCACCTGCCCACTTGTTTGGGGATGATAAGATGTTGAAATTTTATGGATCACTCCATATCTTTTGAACACCTTTTCTAATTGCTTATTGCAAAAGTGGGTGCCTCGGTCACTGATAAGGGCTTTTGGTGTGCCAAACCTTGAGAAAAGTTCCATCAAAAAGGTTACTACAACTCGGCCATCATTTGTTGGAAGAGGTTTTGTATCCGCCCATTTTGAAACATAGTCTATGGCAACAAGTATGTAGAGATAAGAATGAGACTTTGGAAAGGGCCCCATAAAGTTAATTCCCCAAACATCGAACACCTCGCATACTTGGATGCTTTGTTGAGGCATTTCATCCCGTTTAGTGATTTGACCGGCCCGTTGGCACGCGTCACAAGCTTTACAAACGGCGTGGGCATCTTTGAATATTGTTTGCCAATAGAATCCGGCCTCGTAAACTTTCCTCCCCGTAATTTGGGGTCCAAAGTGCCCACCCGTAGGACCAAGGTGACACTCAAGAAGAATTTGAGTGCATTCCTTCCCCGAAACGTACCTGCGAATAACTCCATCCGCACATCGCCTAAATAGATAAGGGTCTTCCCAAAAATAGTATTTTAGGTCACTAAAGAATTTCATCCTTTTCTGATGTGACCAACCGGTTTCTAGGTACCCCCAACAATGTAATTGGCAAAATCAACATACCACGGGTCTTCCACCTTCTCTACTCGCATGAGGCATTCACCGGGAAAATCATCTTTAATACTCGATTCATGGAGTACTTCAAGATTAGGATTTTCAAGTCTAGAAAGATGGTCAGCCGCGATATTTTCGGCACCTTTCTTGTCCTTAATCTCGATATCAAATTCTTGCAAGAGCAAGACCCATCTTAGCAATCGAGGTTTGGCATCCAGCTTAGAGAAAAGGTATTTCAATGTCGAATGATCGGTGAAGACAATTGTCTTTGATAGGACAAGATATGATCGGAATTTTTCAAAAGAAAAGACGATAGCAAGGAGCTCTTTTTCTGTTGTTGTGTAGTTCAATTGGGCTCCTTGTAAAGTCTTGCTTGCATAATAAATGGGTTGAAAATGTTTCTCAACCCGTTAGCCCAAAACGGAACCAACTGCAAAATCCAATGCATCGCACATTAGCTCGAATGGTAATGACCAATTTGGAGCTATGATTATTGGTGTGTTAACAAGTTTTTGTTTTAAAATGTTGAATGCCTTAGTGCATTCACTTGTGAAAACAAAGGGTGCATCTTTTTCGAGAAGTTTATTCAATGGCATTGCAATTTTTGAAAAATCTTTAATAAATTGCCGGTAAAACCCGGCATGCCCAAGAAAACTTCTCACACCCTTCACATTTGAAGGAGGTGGAAGGTTGGCAATGACGTCAACCTTTGCTGGATCCACCTGAATACCAACACTTGAGATTTTGTGCCCCAAGACAATGCCTTCTTTAACCATAAAGTGGCATTTCTCCCAATTTAGCACTAAGTTTGATTTCTCACACCTAATTAGCATTTTCTCCAAATTTAGAAGGCATGAATCGAAAGTGTCACCGAAGACTGAAAAGTCATCCATGAATCCTTCCATGCATTCTTCAACCATATCATGGAAAATGGCCATCATGCACCTTTGGAATGTTGCGGGAGCATCACATAGACCAAAGGGCATTCAGCGGTATGAAAAGGTGCTATAGGGACACGTGAAGGTAGTCTTTTCTTGATCCTCGGGGGAGATGGGAATTTGAAAGTACCCCGAAAAACCATCTAGGAAACAATAAAAGCTATTTCCCACTAGTCTCTCTAACATTTGATCAATGAATGGTAGCAGAAAATGGTCTTTTCTAGTGGCATCGTTTAACTTATGATAATCAATACAAACTCGCCACCCCGTGATAGTTCATGTTATGATAAGCTCGTCTTTAGCATTTGTGGTAACAGTTATACCACCCTTTTTAGGAACACAATGGATCGGGCTTATCCACGGACTATCTAATATTGGGTAGATTAGACCTACATCTAGCAATTTAATGATTTCCTTCTTGACAACATCTTGCATATGAGGATTTAGTCTCCTTTGACGTTGCACCACTGGCTTGGAATTTTCTTCCATTAAGATCTTGTGAGTGCAATAAGAAGGACCAATTCCTTTTATATCATGGATTTTCCATGCAATAGCCTGTTTGTGGGCCTGTAAAAAGGAAACAAGGCGTTCTTTTTCATGTTTAGAAAGAAGTGAGGAAATAATTACCGGAAGCTTCGAATCTTCCTGAAGAAAAGTGTACTCAAGATGATCAGGGAGCGGCTTAAGCTCCAAAATTGGAGGTTCCTCTATTGAGGGTTTACTCCGATACTCGCTATCCTTGTTCAGTTGTTCTAACTCCTCCTCAGTTGGTTCATACCCATTTTCCATCAATGTGGCCATCACATCCATTTCTTCTTCAAGAAATTCTTCATCTCCACTCGCCAAATCGTATACACCTATTTCATCCGATTCGGGAAATTCCTGCAAGAACTCATAATGCGAATCTATACTTTGCATAAAATAACAAGTATCATCTGAAGATTCTGGATATTTCAATGACTTGTCAATTGCAAAAGTCACACTAGCTTCACCAATTCTAAGGGTCAACTGCTGGTCATAAACATCAATGACACATCTAGCTGTATTTAAAAATGGTCGACCCAAAATAATTGGTATTCTTTCATCAACTTCCATGTCTAAAACCACAAAGTCTGCCGAAAAAATTAGATTTCCGGTCTTAACTAACATATTCTCTATTATTCCTCGAGGGAATTTTATAGAGCGATCAGCTAGTTGAATAGCCATTCGTGTGGTCTTGAGTTTCCCCAGGGGCTAATTTAAGGTAAATCGAATAGGGCATTAACTTTATACTAGCCCCCAAATTGGCTAATGCCCTCATACAATCAAGGTCACCCATTAGACATGGAATAGTGAAACAACCCGGATCTTGAAGCTTTTCGGGAAGTGTGTTGGACACCAGCGCTGAACATCTAGCATTTAAAGTGACCGATGAAACGCTTTCCATCTTCTTTCGATTGGTGAGCATGTCCTTCAAGAATCGAGCATATTTAGGCATTCCTACAATAACATCAATAAAAGGTAAATTTACGTTAACTTTCTTGATGAGCTCCATGAATCTTGATTTTTCTTCCTCGAGCTTCTCTAATCTTTGTTTTCTTGGGAATGGGAGTGGTGGTTGATACGCTTTAACAACCAGTTTAACTCGCACCGTGTCTTATTGACCGTCTATATGCTCATTGTCAACACCTTCAACCACATTTTCCGGCACCTTCTCCTTCTCCGGTTCATTTACACTACCTGGTTCATTATCTTTCATTAATGGAACACGAAATTCAGAGACTTCTGGCATTCTTGGTGGATCATAGGTTACTCCACTTCGGGTAGTGATAGCTTTTGCTTGCTCGTTTCGGGGATTAGAGTGCGTGTTGCTTGGCAGTTCCCCCAGTTTTCTTTCGCTTACTAATTTAGCTAGATTACTCTTCTGTTGTTCCAATACTTGAATGGAAGATTGTTGGTTTCTAAATTGTTGCTCATTCTTCTCATTCGTTTGGCTTATATTGGTAACAAGTTGAGTTTGCGATGCAATTAACTTCTCCAACAAACTCTCCATATTTGACTTTTTCTCTTCATGTTAGGGTTTTTGATAAAAACCCGGAGTTTGTTGTTGGAACCCACTACTTGACCCTTGTTAGAAATTGGAATTTTGACCTTGAGGGTTGTAAGGGTTATTGAAGTTTCGGTTAAATTGGGCTCTTCCTTGAAATTGGTTGTTATTCCTTTAGCTTATGAAAGTCACTTCTTCTTTCTGAGCCATTGTCAAACCTGCATCACAATCTTTTCCTAAATGTAAACCACCACAATATTCACACCCCACCTTCATTCCATGGATTTCCTTGGTGATCTTTTCCATGTTTCGAGCAACACCATCTATCTTCACGCTAAGAGAACCAATGTCATCATATGCACCGGCGCTTGAGACTTGAGCATAACGGGTCATGGGTCTTTCTTGATGCCATTCATGAGAATATTCGACTTGCTTTTCGATTATCTCATAAGCATCTTGCTCAGTTTTGTCCATGAGTGAACCTCCTGCCGCTTGATCAATGGAAATTCGGGTTGCAACATCACAACCCTTGTAAAAGATTTGAACTTTTTGGAAGGTATCCAAACCATGGTTTGGACAACCTCTTAGCATTTTGGAAAATCGATTCCATGCTTCATACAAGGTTTCCATCGGCTTTTGACAAAATTGGGTAATTTCTTGTTGGAGTCTCGCGGACTTAGAAGCTGGAAAATATTTCTTAATAAATTTTTCCAACATACCATCCCAAGTTTCTATCGTAGCCTCGGGCAATGAATCTAACCAACTCCGTGCTTCTCCGTGGAGTGTCCATGGGAAAAGTCTTAAAAATATGGCTTAATCAGTGTCCGGTTGAAGCTTGAATAGGAGACATATCTCTTGAAAAAGACGAATATGCTCGTTTGCATATTCATTCGGACCACCACCAAATTGACATCTGTTGTTAATCATTTGGAGAATAGGTCCTTTTATTTCAAATTTTACCTCATCAGGTGTCTGAGTAATTGCACTTCCTTGTCCGGTTCGGGTTGCCTTCATCTTGGCCGCCATTGATTGTCTTGGTACCACCGGTCTTGCCTCTCATTCCATTTCAAAATATGGAGGATGAATGGGTTCACCAAATTTAGAATATCGTGGCTTGGTTGTACTTGATTCTGAATCGAAAGTTTCTTGCTTTGATGAAGATTCAAAAAGTTCAAGTAATTCTTTTGGGATTCTGCCAAGCTTTCTATCAGGTTCTGTAAGCGGTGTAAGTAATGGAGAATCTGAACTTCGGGTATGTGGCATATGCAACCTAAAATCTGTCAATCACACAACTAACAAAACTATTAAACGCACCGATTCTATAAGTTTAAAAATAAAAGACTATTAATAATTTAAAAAAAAATTAAGAAACTACTTAATCACAAATTAGTTAAAATTCTATTTTGACACAAAACTGTCCCCGGCAGCGGCGCCAAAAACTTGATGTGCAAAACGTGTCATATGATTTATATTAGGAAAAATACTGGTTATTAGAACTATTACACAACTATGGGCATGTACCCGATCGTGTAGTAGTATAGATAATGGTTTAGTCCGTGTATCATTCCAAGGACAATTGTTCGTATCAAACTACAATTAGAAACTATATTATGATTAACTAAGTTAATGAAATTGAAAGGTACGAAATATTTTGGTTTTGCCCTTTAACGATGGGCGAATCAAGAGGATTTCTAGTTTTATAAGTAAAGGAACTGTTTTTGGTATTTTTAGTTTTAAACAATTGTAAATAAAGCAAGTAAAGATAGTTTGAATTAAATCAAAGAGACGAAATGTTCATCTAGATCTTTTACCCTCAGTATTGGATGTAAGTTTTGATATTAAGGCCTGATTGAATGATTATGTGTGTAAGTTACCTATTAGATTCATCAAGAGTTCTCTTTAGTAAATATGCAAACACAATTACAAGATCAAGGGTTCCTTTTTCACTATAGTTCTTGTATTTGTAATCGGATAACTTAGCTAGTTCTAAGGCTTGAAACTTGACTTCTATGTTCATAGTTATCAACGATTGTACAAATGTTCATTGCATACAATTCATCCCTATATCATCTAACCATTTGAATCTAATTTAGCCCCTTGGTCCGGTTTAGTAAACAATCAATCTAAGACAAGTTGATTGTAAATCAATATGATAAATCAACAAGAGTTCTCTTTATCAACAACATATCAATTAACTAGATACAAATGATTTTAACTTCAATAAGCATGTTCTTGATTCAAGCTTAAAACTATCACACATAATACATACAATCAATAAGTTTACATCCAATACTTTGGTTATTAATCTAGACAAACATTATGGAATTAGCCAACAATCATATTAACAACCACAATAATAATCAAATGATAAGAAGAATTTATTGTTTGAGAACAAGAAATCAACCTACTAGAAGAATGAATCTTGGATTGAGAAGGATTTGAATCTTGATTCTTGATTGTTAGACCTATTCTAAGAGCTTGGAGTTCTCCAAAATTGCTCCTAAATTCGTCTCCAGAGCTGATTTGATCGTATATGTCCAACTGGTCTCTCAATCATTCACTTTTAAAGTGGTAAAAGTGGGTCAAAAAGCAAAAAGTAGGCTAAAACCTACTACTGGACGGCGTCCCATATTCTGGACGGGGTCCAGTACTAAAGGACTTGGACGACGTCCCATTTCTTGGACGGCGTCCAAGTGTGAAGAGTGGGACGGCGTCCCAATTGCTTGGACGGCGTCCAGATCAACTAGAGTTTACTGTCTCGTTTTTTTTATGTTCTCCCTTAATTTGGACGGAGTCCCAATCATTTTGGACGGAGTCCAACATATCTGAAGCCTTGTTTTATCATTTTAGAGCGCTAATTTGACCCTAACTTGTATCGGGATCAAGTATGATGATATCACTACTTATAGAACGGTCATAATTCATCAAAATTCTTTATAAACCACTTTCCGATACAATTTACATACCTTCGTGCATTACTTGTAGAAACCGCCTTAACTATCCTTGATTCGAGAGTATTTCTCACGATATTGCGAGAGATATATATGATGTAATTTAGCAATATCACACTCAAAATGTGGAGACACTATCTTTACGGAACCAAAAGTACCATCTTCACCGACTACAAAAGCCTCCAACACATCTTCGATCAAAAACAACTAAACATGGGACAACGATAGTGGATCGAAACATTGAACGATTATGATTGTGAACTTTGTTACCATCTCGGGAAGGCAAATGTAGTAGCCGATGCCTTAAGCCGAAAGGAAAGAATGGTGCCTCTTCATGTCCGAGCCTTAAACATCACCATCCACACCAATCTCAATAACCAAATCCGTATAGCTCAAGATGAGGCTCTCAAAGATGAAAATATTTCACACGAACACTTGAACGTTCTCGTCTCTCAATTCGAAGTTAAGGAGACCGGACTCCGATATTTCTCCGGAAGAATTTGGGTGCCTAGTTATGGGGATTTACGAAGCCTTATTCTAGATGAAGCCCATAAGTCAAGGTATTCGATTCTTCCCGGTGCCGGTAAGATGTACCATGATCTCAAAGAACAATATTGGTGGTCGAACATTAAAAAGGACGTTGCTACTTATGTCGGAAAGTGTTTAACTTGTTCCAAGGTTAAAGCCGAACATCAAAGGCCATCCGGGTTACTTCAACAACCCGAAATCCCACAATGGAAGTGGGAAAGAATAACGATGGACTTTATCATGAAACTACCAAAAATGGTGGGCGGTTATGATGTAGTGACCCGAACTTTTCCATGTTTATATATATTAAATGAAATTGATATTTACATGATTAAGTGTTTCCAACATGTTAAGCAATCAAACTTGTTAAGACTTGATTAATTGAAATAGGTTTTATATAGACAATTGACCACCCAAGTTGACCGGCGATTCACGAACGTTAAAACTTGTAAAAACTATATGATGACATATATATATATATATATATATATATATATATATATATATATATATATATATATATATATATATATATATATATATATATATATATATATATATATATATATATATATATAGTTAACATGATATTATGATAAGTATGTACCTCATTAAGTATTTTAACAATGAGTTATATACGTAAAAATGAGACTATTGAACTAAGAAATTTGATAACGATATATATAACGATTATCGTTATAACAACGTCTTACTAATTACATATGAATCATTTTAAGATATTGATACAATATATATAAACATGATAAATGATAAGTAAACATATCATTAAGTATATTAACAATGAACTACATATGTAAAAACAAGACTACTAACTTAAGGATTTCGAAACTAGACATATATGTAACGATTATCATTGTAACGACATTTAAATGTATATATATCATATTAAGATATATTAATATATCATAATATCATGATAATATAATAATTTAACATCTCATTAGATATAATAAACATTGGGTTAACAACATTTAACAAGATCGTTAACTTAAAAGTTTCAAATCAACATTTACATGTAACGACTAACGATGACTTAACGACTCAGTTAAAATGTATATACATTGAAAGACTTCGAGACACTTATCAAAGTACTTATACTTAACAAAAATGCTTACAATTACATCCTCGTTCATTTTCATTAACAATTCTACTCGTATGCACCCGTATTCGTACTCGTACAATACCCAGCTTCTAAAGATATGTACTATTGGTATATACACTCCAATGATCAGCTCTTAGCAGCCCATGTGAGTCACCTAACCATGTGGGAACCATCATTTAACATATAGCATGAAATATCTCACAAAATTACAAACTAATGGAGCCTATATGGCCATCTCATATTCACGTGAAGTAGAAGCACTCTAAACACATTCACTTTGCAATTTTCTTGAATCAAATTAATCTCTCTCAAGTGTTCTTCCTTTGTTCTAAGTGTTCTTCATCATCTTCAACAAAATCTAGCTCAATCTAGTTCATAAATCCATACATAAACCATGATATAAAACAACTACGCAAGAACACACCAACAACACTCCCAACTTTGCTAGCTTGCTTTCAATCTTGCAAATCCATTTCAAGTGATCATCCAACCTCAAGAAATCTTTCTTATTTACAGTAATATATCTCTCTAATACAAGGTAGTACTCATATTCAAACTTAGATTCAATTTCTATAACTATAACAATTTTATTTCGAGTGGAAATCTTACTTGAACTTGTTTTCGTGTCATGATTTTGCTTCAAGAACTTTCAAGCCATCCAAGGATCCTTTGAAGCTAGAACTATTTTTTTTATTTCCAGTAGGTTTATCCACAAAACCTGAGGTAGTACTGATGTTCATAACATCATTCAATTCATATATATAAAACTACCTTATTCGAAGGTTTAAACTTGTAATCACTAGAACATAGTTTAGTTAATTCTAAACTTGTTCGCAAAGAAAAGTTAATCCTTCTAACTTGACTTTTAAAATCAACTAAAGTAATTGAAACTACATTATATGGGTGAATGATCGAAGCCGAATATGCCCCTTTTGCTTGGTAACCTAAGAATTAGTAAACCGATCTACTAATTGAAAGTGAATCCTAAAGATAGATCTATTGGGCCTAACGAACCACATCCAAAGTACCGGATGCTTTAGTACTTCGAATTCATTTTTATCATGTCTGAAGGATTTCCCTGAATGATAGGGGATATTCTTATATGCATCTTGTTAATGTCAGTTACCAGGTGTACACCATATGAATGATTTTTATCTCTATGTATGGGATGTATATTGAAATATGAAATCTTGTAGTCTATTATTACGATTTGATAAATATATAGGTTATTATGTGCTATATTTCATCATATATGTATAATAGCGGTATTGTAAGTTTGTAAAATATTGTATAAAATTTGAACACGAAATTTTATTATAATCAGTTTTTTCATATAGAATTATAGTAGTTGAATTGTATATTAGCTACTATGTATGAACTTAACGGGTAGGTACTACCCGAATTAAAACTATAGAACGCTAATATGAAGAAAAAGCTTTTATAAATGAGTTCATACTATGCTACGAAATACTATTGACTACTCTTAAAATTCTATATGATTAACTTAATTCTTTTGGGCTATTTTTGAAGGAAATGGCACCGACGACTCGTCAGAATTTGAACATGAGCGAGGAAGACTTCCGTGTTTTCCTTGCAGCAAACATAGCCGCAGTACAGGCTACAATGCAAAATAACAATAACTCTGGATCTAGCAGTGGAACTAATTCCACAAGAAATCGTGTAGGATGCTCCTACAAAGAATTCACTGCCTGCAAACCTTTGAAATTTGATGGAACCGAAGGACCAATTGGATTGAAACGGTGGACCGAGAAGGTCAAATCAGTGTTTGCCATAAGTAAGTGTACTGAAGAGGACAAAGTTAAGTACGCTACTCATACCTTCACAGGTACTGCGTTAACATGGTGAAACACCTATCTTGAACAGGTAGGACAAAATGCTGCTTACGCACTACCGTGGTCAGCATTCAAGCAATTGATGAACGAGCAGTACCGTCCTAGAAACGAAGTTAATAAGCTCAAGGTAGAGCTTAGAGAGTTATGAACACAAGGGTTCGACATTACCATATATGAACGACGATTCACAGAGTTGTGCCTATTGTGTCCGGGAACGTTCGAAGATGAAGAAGAGAAGATCAACGCGTTTATAAAAGGGTTACCAGTAAGGATTCAAGAAGATGTGAGTTCACACGAGCCCGCTTCCATTCAAAAGGCAAGTCGAATGGCTCATAAACTCATAAATTAGATTGAGGGAAAAATTAAAGAGAGCAGACGGCCGAAGAAGTCAACACGAAATCACTCAAGAGGAAGTGGGAGGAAAACGGTGACAAGAATCACCAGTACAACAACAATAACAATTACAACTACAATCGCAACAACTATCCCAACAACCGCAACAACAATCGCAACAATAACCGAAATCCTAACAATAACTACAACAAATGTCCCAACAACAACAACAACCGTTTCAACAATAATAACAATCACAACAACAACCTCAATAACAACAACGGCAACAAAAATCAAAATCAGCCATGTCATAGATGTGAAGAAAATTACCCAGGGTTTTACATGACATTTTGTAACAGGTGTAAAATAAATGGTCATAGCGCGACAAAGTGTGAGTTTTATGGACCAAGGTTTTACAGAACTAAAGGAACAAATAGTGTCGGAATAAGTAATGCCGGAACAAATAGTGTCGGAGCAAGTAATACCAACGCTGTTTGTTATAAATGTGAAAAACCAGGCCACATTATTAGAAATTGCACAAACAAGGGAATACTAATGAGCAGGGCCGCGGAAGAGTTTTCAATATTAATGCGGCAGAAGCACAGGAAGACCCGCAGCTTGTTACGGGTACGTTTCTTATTGACGATAAATCTGCTTATGTTTTATTTGATTCGGGTGCGGATAGAAGCTATATGAGTAGAGATTTTTGTGCTAAATTAAGTTGCCCATTGACGCCTTTGGATAGTAAATTTTTACTATAATTAGCAAACGGTAAATTAATTTCAGCAGATAATATATGTCGGGATAGAGAAATTAAACTGGGGGATGAAACGTTTAAAATTGATTTAATACCAGTCGATTTAGGGAGTTTTGATGTAATAATTGGCATGGACTGGTTGAAAAAGGTGAGAGCAGAAGTCGTTTGTTACAAAAATGCGATTCGCATTGTGCGTGAAAAAGGAAAACATTTAATGGTGTACGGAGAAAAGAATAACGTGAAATTAAATCTTATTAGTAGCATGAAGGCGCAAAAACTAATAAGAAAAGGTTGTTACGTCATTCTAGCACACATTGAGGAAGTTAAACCTGAAGAAAAGAACATCAGTGATGTTCCCGTCGCAAAAGAATTTCCCGATGTTTTTCCGAAAGAATTACCGGGATTACCCCCACATCGATCCGTTAAATTCCAAATAGACCTTGTACCAGGAGCTGCACCAATAGATCGTGCTCCATACAGACTCGCACCCAGCGAAATGAAAGAATTACAAAGTTAGTTATAGGAACTTTTAGAGCGTGGTTTCATTCGACCAAGCACATCACCGTGGGGAGCTCCTGTTTTGTTTGTCAAGAAGAAGGATGGTACATTTAGGTTGTGTATCGACTACCGAGAGTTGAACAAACTTACCATCAAGAACCGCTACCCACTACCGAGAATCGATGATTTATTTGATCAACTACAAGGCTCGTCGGTTTATTCGAAGATTGATTTACGTTCTGGATATCATCAAACGCGGGTGAAGGAGGATGATATTCCAAAGACTGCTTTTAGGACGCGTTACGGTCATTACGAGTTTATGGTTATGCCGTTTGGATTGACTAACGCACCAGCTATGTTCATGGACCTCATGAACCGAGTGTGTGGGCCATATCTTGACAAGTTTGTCATTGTTTTCATCGATGACATACTTATTTACTCGAAGAATGATCAAGAGAACGAAGAACATTTGAGAAAAGTGCTAGAGTTGCTGAGAAAAGAAAAACTGTACGCTAGGTTTTCAAAGTGTGCATTTTAGTTGGAAGAAGTTCAATTCCTCGGTCACATAGTGAACAAAGAAGGTATTCAGGTGGATCCAGCAAAGATTGAAACTGTTGAGAAGTGGGAAACCCCAAAAACTCCGAAGCATATACGCCAATTTTTAGGACTAGCTGGTTACTACAGAAGGTTCATCCAAGATTTTTCCAGAATAGCAAAATCCTTGACTGCATTAATGCATAAAGGGAGGAAATTTGAATGGAAGGATGAACAAGAGAAAGCATTTCAATTGTTAAAGAAAAAGTTAACTACGGCACCTATATTGTCATTACCTGAAGGGAATGATGATTTTGTGATATATTGTGACGCCTCAAAGCAAGGTCTCGGTTGTGTATTAATGCAACGAACGAAGGTAATTGCTTATGCGTCTAGACAATTGAAGATTCACGAGCAGAATTATACGACGCATGATTTGGAATTAGGCGCGGTTGTTTTTGCATTAAAGACTTGGAGGCACTACTTATATGGGGTCAAAAGTATTATATATACCGACCAGAAAAGTCTTCAACACATATTTAATCAGAAACAACTGGACATGAGACAGAGCAGGTGGATTGAATTGTTGAATGATTATGACTTTGAGATTCGTTACCACCCGAGGAAGGCAAATGTGGTAGCCGACGCCTTGAGCAGAAAGGACAGAGAATCCTTTCGAGTAAAAGCTATGAATATAATGATTCACAATAACCTTACTACTCAAATAAAGGAGGCGCAACAAGGAGTTTTAAAAGAGGGAAATTTAAAGGATGAAATACCCAAAGGATCGGAGAAGCATCTTAATATTCGGGAAGACGGAACCCGGTATAGGGCTGAAAGAATTTGGGTACCAAAATTTGGAGATATGAGAGAAATGGTACTTAGAGAAGCTCATAAAACCAGATACTCAATACATCCTGGAACGGGGAAGATGTACAAGGATCTCAAGAAACATTTTTGGTGGCTGGGTATGAAAGCCGATGTTGCTAAATACGTAGGAGAATGTTTGACGTGTTCTAAGGTCAAAGCAGAGCATCAGAAACCATCAGTTCTACTTCAACAACCTTAAATCCCGGAATGGAAATAGAAAAACATTACCATGGATTTCATCACTAAATTGCCAAGGACTGCAAGTGGTTTTGATACTATTTGGGTAATAGTTAATCGTCTCACTAAATCAGCACACTTCCTGCCAATAAGAGAAGATGACAAGATGGAGAAGTTAGCACGATTGTATTTGAAGGAAGTCATCTCCAGACATGGAATACCAATCTCTATTATCTCTGATAGGGATGGCAGATTTATTTCAAGATTCTGGCAGACATTACAGCAAGCATTAGGAACTCGTCTAGACATGAGTACTACTTATCATCCACAAACTGATGGGTAGAGCGAAAGGATGATACAAACACTTGAAGACATGCTACGAGCAAGTGTTATTGATTTCGAAAACAGTTGGGATCGACACCTTCCGTTAGCAGAATTTTCCTACAACAACAGCTACCATTCAAGCATTGAGATGGCGCTATTTGAAGCACTTTATGGTAGAAAGTGCAGGTCTTCGATTTGTTGGAGTGAAGTGGGGGATAGACAGATTACGGGCCCAGAGATAATACAAGAAACTACCGAGAAGATCATCCAAATTCAACAACGGTTGAAAACCGCCCAAAAGTCGACAAAAGAGCTACGCTGACATTAAAAGAAAAGATATAGAATTTGAAATTGGAGAGATGGTCATGCTTAAAGTTGCACCTTGGAAAGTCGTTGTTCGATTTGGTAAATGAGGGAAATTAAATCCAAGGTATATTGGACCATTCAAGATTATTGATCATGTCGGACCAGTAGCTTACCGACTTGAGTTACCTCAACAACTCGCGGCTGTACATAACACTTTTCACGTCTTGAATTTGAAGAAATGTTTTACTAAAGAAGATCTCACTATTCTGTTAGACGAAATCCAAATCAACGAAAAACTTCAATTCATCGAAGAACCCGTCGAAATAATGGATCGTGAGGTTAAAAGACTTAAGCATAACAAGATACCAATTGTTAAGGTTCGATGGAATGCTCATAGAGGACCTGAGTTCACCTGGGAATGAGAAGATCATATGAAGAAGAAATACCCGCACCTGTTTCCAGAAGATACGTCAACACCTCCAACTGCTTAAAATTTCGGGACGAAATTTATTTAACGGGTAGGTACTGTAGTGACCCGAACTTTTCCATGTTTATATATATTAAATGAAATTGATATTTACATGATTAAGTATTTCCAACATGTTAAGCAATCAAACTTGTTAAGACTTGATTAATTGAAATAGGTTTTATATAGACAATTGACCACTCAAGTTGACCGGCGATTCACGAACGTTAAAACTTGTAAAAACTATATGATGACATACATATGGATATATATATATATATATATATATATATATATATATATATATATATATATATATATATATATATATATATATATATATATATATATATATATATATATATATATATATATATATATATATATATATATATAGTTAACATGATATTATGATAAGTATGTACCTCATTAAGTATTTTAACAATGAGTTATATACATAAAAATGAGACTATTGAATTAAGAAATTTGATAACGATATATATAACGATTATCGTTATAACAACGTCTTACTAATTACATATGAATCATTTTAAGATATTGATACACTATATATAAACATGATAAATGATAAGTAAACATATCATTAAGTATATTAACAATGAACTACATATGTAAAAACAAGACTACTAACTTAAGGATTTCGAAACTAGACATATATGTAACGATTATCATTGTAACGACATTTAAATGTATGTATATCATATTAAGATATATTAATATATCATAATATCATGATAATATAATAATTTAACATCTCATTAGATATAATAAACATTGGGTTAACAACATTTAACAAGATCGTTAACTTAAAAGTTTCAAATCAACATTTACATGTAACGACTAACGATGACTTAACGACTCAGTTAAAATGTATATACATTGAAAGACTTCAAGACACTTATCAAAGTACTTATACTTAACAAAAATGCTTACAATTACATCCTCGTTCATTTTCATTAACAATTCTACTCGTATGCACCCGTATTCGTACTCGTACAATACCCAGCTTCTAAAGATATGTACTATTGGTATATACACTCCAATGATCAGCTCTTAGCAGCCCATGTGAGTCACCTAACCATGTGGGAACCATCATTTAACATCTGGCATGAAATATCTCAAAAAATTACAAACTAATGGAGCCTATATGGCCATCTCATACTCACGTGAAGTAGAAGCACTCTAAACACATTCACTTTGCAATTTTCTTGAATCAAATTAATCTCTCTCAAGTGTTCTTCCTTTGTTCTAAGTGTTCTTCATCATCTTCAACAAAATCTAGCTCAATCTAGTTCATAAATCCATACATAAACCATGATATAAAACAACTACTCAAGAACACACCAACAACACTCCCAAGTTTGCTAGCTTGCTTTCAATCTTGCAAATCCATTTCAAGTGATCATCCAACCTTAAGAAATCTTTCTTATTTACAGTAAAATATCTCTCTAATATAAGGTAGTACTCATATTCAAACTTTGATTCAATTTCTATAACTATAACAATCTTATTTCGAGTGGAAATCTTACTTGAACTTGTTTTCGTGTCATGATTTTGCTTCAAGAACTTTCAAGCCATCCAAGGATCCTTTGAAGCTAGATCTATTTTTATCATTTCCAGTAGGTTTATCCACAAAACCTGAGGTAGTAATGATGTTCATAACAACATTCGATTCATATATATAAAACTACCTTATTCGAAGGTTTAAACTTGTAATCACTAGAACATAGTTTAGTTAATTCTAAACTTGTTCGCAAACAAAAGTTAATCCTTCTAACTTGACTTTTAAAATCAACTAAACACATGTTCTATATCTATATGATATGCTAACTTAATGATTTAAAACCTGAAAACATGAAATACACCGTAAAACCAGATATACGCCGTCGTAGTAACACCGCGGGCTATTTTGGGTTAGTTAATTAAAAACTATGATAAACTTTGATTTAAAAGTTGTTCTTCTGGGAAAATGATTTTTCTTATGAACATGAAACTATATCCAAAAATCATGGTTAAACTCAAAGTGGAAGTATGTTTTCCAAAATGGTCATCTAGACGTCGTTCTTTTGACTGAAATGACTACCTTTACAAAAATGACTTGTAACCTGTATTTCTGGCTATAAACTTATACTTTTTCTGTTTAGATTCATAAACTTAAGTTCAATATGAAACCATAGTAACTTGAATCACTCAAAACGGATTTAAAACGAAGAAGTTATGTGTAAAACAAGATTGGATAATTTTTCTTGTTGTAGCTACGTGAAAATTGGTAACAAATCTATATTAATCATATCCTAGCTAACTCATATTGTATTATACATGTATTCTAATATATTATGTAATCTTGGGATACCATTGACACGTATGCAAATGTTTTGACATATCATATCGACCCATGTATATATATTATTTGGAACAACCATAGACACTCTATATGCAGTAATGTTTGAGTTAGCTATACAGGGTTGAGGTTGATTCCAAAAATATATATATACTTTGAGTTGTGATCTAGCCTGAGACGTGCATACACTAGGTCGTGGATTGATTTAAGATAATAAATATCGATTTATTTCTGTACATCTAACTGTGGACAACTAGTTGTAGGTTACTAACGAGGACAGCTGACTTAATAAACTTAAAACATTAAAACGTATTAAAAATGTTGTAAATATATTTTGAACATACTTTGATATATATGTACATATTTGTTATAGGTTCGTGAATCGACCAGTGGCCAATTCTTACTTCCCGATGAAGTAAAAATATGTGAAAGTGAGTTATAGTCCCACTTTTAAAATCTAATATTTTTGGGATGAGAATACATGCAGTTTTATAAATGTTTTACGAAATAGACACAAGTAATTGAAACTACATTATATGGGTGAATGATCGAAGCCGAATATGCCCCTTTTTCTTGGTAACCTAAGAATTACTAAACCGATCTACTAATTGACGTGAATCTTAAATATAGATCTATTGGGCCTAACGAACCCCATCCAAAGTACCGGATTCTTTTGTACTTCGAATTCGTTTATATAGTGTCCGAAGGTTTTTCCGGAATGATAGGGGATATTCTTATATGCATCTTGTTAATGTCGGTTACCAGGTGTTCACCATATGAATGATTTTTATCTCTATGTATGGGATGTATATTGAAATATGAAATCTTGTGGTCTATTATTACGATTTGATAAATATATAGGTTAAACCTATAACTCACCAACATTTTTGTTGACGTTTAAAGCATGTTTATTCTCAGGTGATTATTAAGAGCTTCCGCTGTTGCATGCTAAAATAAGGACAAGATTTGGTGTCAGCATGCTTGTATAATATTGTTTAAAACTGCATTCGAGATTTTCTTTGTTGTAACATATTAATATTGTAAACCAATATGTATTGATAGTGTGTAAGTGTGCTATTTTTTTAGATTATCATTTTTGGATAATCTAGGTGATGTCCTTTTAACCTTGTCGATAAAATAAAGGTTATGGTTTGTTTTAAAAACGAATGCAGTCTTTGAAAAACATCTCATATAGAGGTCAAAACCTCGCAACAAAATCAATTAATATGGAACGTTTATAATCAATATGAACGGGACATTTCATATGATACCATTTGAGTTATTGTTGACCGTCTCACCAAATCCGCTCACTTCCTAGCCATGAAAGAAACCGACAAAATGGATAAACTTGCACAACTTAACATAAAAGAGATTGTATCCCGTCACGGTGTACCCTTATCGATTATATCTGACCGAGATGCCCGTTTCGATTCTAGAATTTGGGTGCTTTACAAGAAGCTTTGGGGACACATTTAGACATGAGCACCGTATATCATCCACAAACCGACGGACAAAGCAAACGCACGATTCATGTAACAACCCAAACCAAACCACGAACAACCCGCGTAAAAATGTGAAATAAAAAAAAAATTAAGCTGTTCAGTTAGTGGCGCGGCGCGCCAGGTATCCGCGCGGCGCGCAGAATCACCTGGACAGCCCGCTGTCTCCGGAAGTCAATTACACGAAAATGTATGACCCTTTCCTGACATAATTAGACAAAACGCTTTTAACCACATACTCATACATGTAAAACTAACACGTTCCATTAATAAAATTAGTTTTACGAAGCGGGGCCCACATCGGCTGTTTTACGAGTTTAATACATAACGAGAGTTTCGACCACCAAAAAGTTTAAATGCCAAACGACGCATCGAGCATGGTGTTTGGGATTAAACTACCCAAGTCTCGGTCGAACTTCCAAAAAGCTATAATCCCCGAGCCACTAATCCAAGCGAATACCTTTGCCCTTATCCAAGCCGGATCCTAAAAAGGTAAACAACGAGAGGGTAAGCTAACGCTTAGTGAATGCAATAATTATACATATACATATATAATACACCTACTTGCAAGCACTTATACAAATACCTCATACACGCTATTAATTTACATAGCATACCATCGCAAGTATAACTCTAAACCCTTCAAGATCACAAGCTAGCTCAACACTATCATATATATAACCCGAATAATATAATATACTACAATACAACGCGTAATTATGGTTAACCAATAACACAAGGGAATGGTACTTCGAATTTCCCATCGGTGTTCGTAACAACCGTTAGTGTACAACGAAATATATCACTAACCCCTAGGCGACACGGACAACGAAATATCCGTTCAAGCAATCGTTAGTGTACAACGAAATATATCACTAACTTTTGGGCAATTTGGACAACGAAATATCCATCGTTAGTGAACAACGAAATATATCACTAACTCTTGGGCAATTTGGACAACGAAATATCCATCGTTAGTGTACAACGAAATATATCAATAACTCTTGGTGGTATAGACACGTATACCCGGCCCCATCCCCCGCCCTACAAATAGATACATTATATACACACATGTATAATCATTCCACTCACCTTACGCCTTCGATGAATCGATAAACCAAGCTTGAACTTCAAGGTAACACACCTATTACAATGTACACATAATCAACATCCATTCAAGTTGGTCAAACTCGCAACACTCACCATCACTAGGTCATTTTGACCCATTTGGACACTTAACCCTAAAAGTGGGTCAACTCACACCCAAAACCCTAATATTAGCCAAGGTAGGTTTAAAACGTATTTCGACACTAGGTTTATGCATTAATCACAAACTTTAACTAACTTAGGTCCATTTTCACCCATTTGACCAATTAAAGTCAACACACCCATTTCGGGTCATCCACTAACCCACTTAACACCCATTCACATATATATAAGTGTGCTAGTAATTTCACTAACCAATTTAGGCTCACAAACATAAATTGATACTTTGAAAACCCTAGTTAGTCATTTTTGAGTCTACATGACCCAAATTCACCCTAAACCCCCAAGTCACTAGCAAAAATGGGTTTTATGTGAAACCTTAACCCAAACTCTAACCCTTAATACAATTAAAGTAAGAAATTAGGTTTTATAACTTACCAACACAATCACCACGTAGCTAGCGACTAGGTGAACAACTTTAGAACTCGCACTAAGACCCGATTCAACCTCCTTCTTCCTTTAATGGAGCTCTCTCACACTAGAAAACCCTTTCTCTCACTAAATAAATTTGGAAGAGATGAAGTAGATGGAAATGGAGTTAATGAGGCTCCAACACTGACCTAGAGCCTTTAATTCGGGCCCTCATGTGTAATTACCAAAAAGCCCTCAAAATATCTTGAGTAAAACAAAGTGAGCTGTCAGCAGCAAATGGCGCGGCGCGCCAAGTGCCCGCCCGGCGCGCAACACCCCTGAGTCAGAATCTGACCCCTTTTATATGTACAACAAAATTCCCACTTCAAGTATCCTAAATTACGCATTTGTACAAGGAAAATATTCGGGGCTTACAACTCTCCCCCACTTGAATCGGAGCGCGTCCTCGCGATCCAAGCTGCATGACAAGCAGGAAGATACACCAACACGAATTCTTCGGGTTCCCATGTAAACTCGGAACCTTTACTACGACGCCATTGGACCTTAAAGGTCCTCACCTCTTTGTTACGCAACATTTTCACCTTTTCATCAAGTATAGCGATCGGTTCTTCAACATACTCTAACTTGTTGTTTAACTCGATCTCATCTAGTGGCATCCATGACGAATCATCCGCAAGACACTTACAGAGACGGGAAACATTAAATGTATTATGGATCCCCGCAAGTTCTTCGGGTAGTTCCAAACGATACGCAACTTCACCAACACGAGCTAAAATCTTAAACGGCCCAATAAACCGAGGAGCTAACTTTCCCCATTTTCAAAATCGAATAATACCTTTCCATGGCGAAACCTTAAGCATCACCATGTCACCTTCTTGAAATTCGATCGTTCGACTACGTTTATCGGCATACGACTTTTGCCTATCTTGAGCCTTCTTCAAGTGATCCCGAATAATATCAATCTTGTTATTCGTCTCCAAAACCAAATTGGTACTTCCGATTTCCTTTTGACCCACTTCACCCCAACAAATTGGAGTTCGACACCTTCTACCATATAACATCTCATATGGCGGCATTCCAATACTAGTGTGAAAACTATTATTGTACGAGAATTCCACCAAAGGCAAATGTTCATCCCAACTACCACCGAAATCAATAATACACGCACGTAACATATCTTCCAACGTTTGATTCGTACGTTCGGTTTGACCGTCCATTTGAGGATGGTACGCCGTGCTCATATTCACCCTCGTACCCATATCTTCATGAAACTTCTTCCAAAATCGAGAAGTAAAACGCGTGTCCCGATCCGAAATGATAGACGCGGGAATGCCATGTTTCGATATCACCTCTTTAATGAACATCTTCGCGAGTGCCTCTGACGTAATTGCTTCTTTAATCGGAAGAAACAATGCACTCTTTGTCAATCTATCAACGATCACCCAAATAGTATCAAATTGGGTTCTTGCCATCTTTGGC
Source organism: Rutidosis leptorrhynchoides (assembly GCF_046630445.1). Lineage (NCBI taxonomy): Eukaryota > Viridiplantae > Streptophyta > Magnoliopsida > Asterales > Asteraceae > Rutidosis > Rutidosis leptorrhynchoides. Next base: position 548,345,825 of record NC_092334.1, read on the forward strand.
AACTTAGTAATAAAATCCATGGTAATATGCTCCCACTTCCACATCGGAATTTCTAGCGGTTGCAACTTACCATACGGCTTTTGGTGTTCGGCTTTAACTTGCAAACACGTGACGCATTGTTCAGCATATTTAACAACGTCGCGTTTCATGCCCGGCCACCAATAATCTTTCCTCAAATCATGATACATTTTCGTCGCTCTCGGATGAATAGAATATTTTGACTTGTGCGCTTCATCAAGAAGCACCTTTCGGTAATCACCCATCTTAGGCACCCACACTCTTCCTTGAAAAGACAACAAACCACGCGAACCCGTAGTAATGAATTTCGATTGCCCCACAATTCGTTCCGCATGCTTGTTGTGAATGTAAGCCTCTATTTGAATCACACCAAGTTTTTAAAGAAAATCGTTAGTAATGATCATACGTAACAATCCCAATCGTAACGGCGGATGTTGACTCTTTCGACTCAACGCATCCGCGACTACATTCGCCTTGCCCGGATGGTAAAGTATTTCACAATCATAATCTTTCACCACGTCCATCCACCTACATTGACGATAATTCAAATCCCGTTGATCAAAAAGATGTTTCAAACTCTTGTGATCCGAATAAATCATACACTTGATACCATACAAGTAATGGCGCCAAATTTTCAAAGCATGGACCACCGCCGCTAATTCGAGATCATGAGTCGGGTATTTCTTTTCATGTTCCTTTAATTGGCGAGAGGCGTAAGCGATGACTTTACCTCGTTGCATTAGAACACACCCGAGCCCATTCAAAGAAGCATCACAATAAACCGTCATATCATCTATACCTTCCGGCAACACTAAGACTGGAGTTTGACACAATTTCTCTTTCAACAATTGAAAAGCGATTTCTTGCTCGTTCTCCCAATTGAACCTCGTATTCTTCCTTGTCAACTTAGTTAATGGAGAAGTAATCTTTGAAAAGTCTTGGATAAACCGATGATAATAACCGGCCAATCCGAGAAAACTTCGGATTTCCGTAAGCGTAGTCGGTTGTCCCCAACTCTTTACCGTCTCTATCTTCCCCAGATCTACTTGAATACCGTTTTTGTTCACAATATGGCCAAGGAATTGATCTTCCCTTAGCCAAAATTCACATTTCGAGAACTTAGCATACAACTTCTCCCTTCATAGTGTCTTCAAAACTTCACGCAAATGACGTTCATGTTCGTTCATACTTTTCGAATAGACTAAGATGTCGTCAATGAACACAATTACCGACTTGTCCAACATAGGTTAGCACACTCGGTTCATAAGATCCATGAATGCCGCTGGTGCATTCGTAAGAACAAAAGGCATAACCACAAACTCGAAATGCCCGTAACGCGTACGAAAAGCCGTTTTCTCAATATCTTCCTCACGGACCCGCATTTGGTGATAGCCGGACCGTAGGTCAATTTTAGAGATATACGTCGCACCTTGGAGTTGATCAAATAAATCGTCAATCCTAGGCAATGGATAACGGTTCTTGATTGTCACTTTGTTCAACTCCCGATAATCAATGCACATACGCATACTTCCGTCTTTCTTTTTCACGAATAAAACCGGAGCGCCCCAAGGCGAAGCACTCGGTCGAATAAAACCCTTCTCAAGTAACTCTTGGTTTTGATTTAACAATTCTTGCATTTCCGTCGGCGCTAAACGATAAGGAGTTTTAGCAATGGGAGTAGCTCCCGGAACCAACTCAATGCGAAATTCAACTTGTCTTTCCGCCGGAACACCCTGTAACTCATCCGGAAAAACGTCTTCAAACTCATTTACCACCGGAATTTTACGAATGGATGGTGGCTCATCACAAGTATCAACAACATGGGCAAGAAAAGCCATGCCACCACTAACAAGGAAACGATGTGCCCGTGCAAAAGTGCATATCGGCACAAGTCTTCTACGCTTATCGCCATGAATAATTAACTCTCCCCCACTTGGGGTCTTTACACGAATAGATTTTTCATAGCATGCAATATCGGCTCTATTATGATCGAGCCAATTCATACCAAACACGATATCAAAATCACCCAAAGTCATCAGGATGAGATCAATTTTAAAGTTCTCGGAACCAAACACAACATTACAATCTTTACACACATCAACCACTAGCACCGTCTTGCCATCCGCTATTTCGACTTCTACCGGATGACTTAACTTAGCTAACGGTTTATTAAGTTTGGGCACAAATTTTGGAGACACAAACGATAAGTTTGCACCGCTATCAAATAGAATCCTTGCCGGATTAGAGTTAACCATGAAAGTACCTGAGACGACTTCATTGGATTGCTTAGCTTCATTATTTGTCATCAAATAATTACGCCCCCTTACCGACCCCGCCGCCTTCTCTATCCTCTTAACTTGATCATTTCGGAGATCGGGGCACTCCGACTTTCGGTGCCCTTCTTGTTGGCAATTAAAACACGTGATCACATTTGTACGCGGTTTTGGGCAATCACGAGAGTAGTGACCTTTTTGCCCACAATTGTAGCATGTGGTCGCGTGAACACTAGAAGCACCTTTCTTCACACTACCAACACTTTCGGATGCTCCCCTACTCTTCTTGTTCGAAAAGCTAGAAGTTTCAAACTTCCTTTTACTTGGCGCATAACTAACCGGACTCGGAGCTTGCGCTTCAAACCCCTTTACCACCACCAAAAGCTTAGCAAAAGTCTCAACATGACCAATACTAATTTTACCCTTCAAATCATCTCTAAGGGTCGCATGAAAGTCTTCCATTAATAATTGATCATTCCCCACATACTCGGGGCAAAAACGCGCTTTGGCGAGAAAGTTGGTTTTGAGAGTGTTTAGGTCTAAAGACCCTTGACGCATGTTCCTTAATTCGTTTCGCAATTTGGAAAGATCCGCTTGCGTACGATATTCGAGGAAAAACTCCTTCTTGAACTCCGCCCAAGACAACCCCACAAAAGCCACATCACCCACCATATCAATTTTTCCATCGAGCCAATCTTTAGCATGGCCCCTCAACAAACTAGTACCAAGCCTTGTCTTCTTCTTGGGTGGGCACTCGGTCGTGCGAAAACAACCTTCAACATCGGAAATCCAAACCGCACTCTTCATGGGGTCGGGATCCCCGTGAAAGTGAGGAGGCTTAGTCGCCAAGAAGTTCTTATAGCTAAACTTCAACTCACCCATAATTTGAGGTCTAGGAAACCTCCTTTCAACTTCTTCTTTAACGGCATTGGTCATTCGTTCTTGAATCATATCGACAATTTGTTCCGAAACAGACTCTTCGAGAATTTGCTTAACCTTTCGAGAGAAAACCGAATCATAGTTTTCTAGAGCGGCCTCTATTTTGGTGGTCATCTCGTCCATTTCCTCCACATGAGAAGGACCACCGTTGCCATTCGTGTCCGTTTCGTTTCTCGTCTTCATTCTAAAGATTAAAGAATGGATTAGACATCACCAACGAATTAATACACATAAATACCTATGCATATGACCGTACACACCCCACATCTAGCTCAATGCTTGTCGCACGTCCTTGCTTTACTTGACTTGCAACCGTAATAGTGGTCGCGACTCACTATTACGCTCACATGCCGTGCCATGCTCAAACGTATCACAACCATCTCACTCGATGTTCAAAACAATAACACACGATTAGTAATATCATATCATAGCATAGTTAGTCCACCTATGCATTAAAGAACTAATCAAAGCCCGCACCGACCCGTAGTCCTACAAGTCCCGCATATAGTTCAATGACTCAAAAGTCTAAGTCTAGGCGCCTATCTCAAGTCACCTAAATCCTTTAGACCATGCTCTGATACCACTTGTAACAACCCAAACCAAACCACGAACAACCCGCGTAAAAATGTGAAATAAAAAAAAAATTAAGCTGTTCAGTTAGTGGCGCGGCGCGCCAGGTATCCGCGTGGCGCGCAGAATCACCTGGACAGCCCGCTGTCTCCGGAAGTCAATTACACGAAAATGTTTGACCCTTTCCCGACATAATTAGACAAAACGCTTTCAACCACATACTCATACATGTAAAACTAACACGTTCCATTAATAAAATTAGTTTTACAAAGCGGGTCCCACATCGGCCGTTTTACGAGTTTAATACATAACGAGAGTTTTGACCACCAAAAAGTTTAAATGCCAAACGACGCTTCGAGCATGGTGTTTGGGGTTAAACTACCCAAGTCTCGGTCGAACTTCCAAAAAGCTATAATCCCCGAGCCACTAATCCAAGCGAATACATTTGCCCTTATCCAAGCCGGATCCTAAAAAGGTAAACAACGAGAGGGTAAGCTAACGCTTAATGAATGCAATAATTATACATATACATATATAATACACCTACTTGCAAGCACTTATACAAATACCTCATACACGCTAGCAATTTACATAGCATACCATCGCAAATATAACTCTAAACCCTTCAAGATCACAAGCTAGCTCAAAACTATCATATATATAACCCGAATAATATAATATACTACAATACAACGCGTAATTATGGTTAACCAATAACACAAGGGAATGGTACTTCGAATTTCCCATCGGTGTTCGTAACAACCGTTAGTGTACAACGAAATATATCACTAACCCCTAGGCGACACGGACAACGAAATATCCGTTCAAGCAATCGTTAGTGTACAACGAAATATATCACTAACTCTTGGGCAATTTGGACAACGAAATATCCATCGTTAGTGTACAACGAAATATATCACTAACTCTTGGGCAATTTGGACAACGAAATATCCATCGTAAGTGTACGTTGGTGGTATAGACACGTATACCCGGCCCCATCCCCCGCCCTACAAATAGATACATTATATACACACATGTATAATCATTCCACTCACCTTACGCCTTCGGTGAATCGATAAACCAAGCTTGAACTTCAAGGTAACACACCTATTACAATGTACACATAATCAACATCCATTCAAGTTGGTCAAACTCGCAACACTCACCATCACTAGGTCATTTTAACCCATTTGGACACTTAACCCTAAAAGTGGGTCAACTCACACCCAAAACCCTAATATTAGCTAAGGTAGGTTTAAAACGCATTTTGACACTAGGTTTATGCATTAATCACAAAATTTAACTAACTTAGGTCCATTTTGACCCATTTGACCAATTAAAGTCAACACACCCATTTCGGGTCATCCACTAACCCACTTAACACCCATTCACATATATATAAGTGTGCTAGTAATTTCACTAACCAATTTAGGCTCACAAACATAAATTGATACTTTGAAAACCCTAGTTAGTCATTTTTGAGTCTACATGATCCAAATTCACCCTAAACCCCCAAGTCACTAGCAAAAATGGGTTTTATGTGAAACCCTAACCTAAACCCTAACCCTTAATACAATTAAAGTAAGAAATTAGGTTTTATAACTTACCAACACAATCACCACGTAGCTAGCGACTAGGTGAATAACTTTAGAACTCTCACTAAGACCCGATTCAACCTCCTTCTTCCTTTAATGGAGCTCTCTCACACTAGAAAACCCTTTCTCTCACTAAATAAATTTGGAAGAGATGAAGTAGATAGAAATGGAGTTAATGAGGCTCCAACACTGACCTAGAGCCTTTAACTCGGGCCCCCATGTGTAATTACTAAAAACCCCTCAAAATATCTTGATTAAAACAAAGTGAGCTGTCAGCAGCAAATGGCGCGGCGCGCCAAGTGCCCGCGCGGCGCGCAACACCCCTGAGTCAGAATCTGACCCCTTTTGTATGTACAACAAAATTCCCACTTTAAGTATCCTAAATTACGCATTTGTACAAGGAAAATATTCGGGTCTTACAATTCAAACCTTGGAAGATATGTTACGAGCTTGCGTTATTGATTTCGGAAAAGCTTGGGAAAAGCATTTGAATCTAGCCAAATTCTCTTACAACAATAGTTATCACTCCAGTATTAAATCTGCACCTTTCGAAGCTTTATATGGTCGCAAATGTCGTTCCCCTATTTGTTGGGCCGAAGTAGGTGACAAGCAAATCACCGGCCCTGAACTCATTCATGAAACAACCGAGAAGATCGTTCAAATCTAAGAAAGACTCAGGACGGCCCGTAGTCATCAAAAGAGCTATGCCGACGTTAGACGTAAAGATCTCGAATTTCAAGTGGGTGACCATGTAATGTTAAAAGTCGCACCTTGGAAAGGTGTAATCCGTTTCGGGAAATGTGAAAAGCTAAATCTGCGATATATTGGTCCTTTTTGAAATCTTGGAGCGTATTGGACCCGTTGCTTACCGTTTAGATCTTCCGACTCAATTGATCTCCGTTCATCCTACTTTCCATGTATCAAACTTGAAGAAGTGCCTTACCAAACCTGAACTCGTCATCCCTCTCGAGGAGCTTACTATTGATGACAAACTTCACTTCGTGGAAGAATCGGTTGAAATTGTGGACCACTCCGTCAAGACGCTAAAACAAAGGAAAATCCCGATTGTCAAAATCCGTTGGAATGCCAAAAGAGGTCCCGAGTTTACTTGGGAAAGACAAGATCAAATGCAAAGGAAGTATCCTCACTTATTCATAGAGTTGGCAACACAAGATCCCGAGAAGGAAGCAACACCTACTACATCTACCTAAATTTCGGGACGAAATTTCTTTTAAGGAGTAGGTAATGTAATAACCCGTCTTTTTCCATTTACTTTCCGTTAAATTATTTTAAAGTCCTTTATTTAATTATAACATCTCTCGTTTACACTAGCGTATTTAATATAATCCGTAAGACTAATTCACGCACCCGCTTTTAAACTCGAGGGACTAAAGTTGCCAAAGGATTAAACTAGTGACTATGTCAACTAGTCAAACCCTCTCCTCCACCATTCATTTCATCTTCCAACTTTTCACTACTTCCACTTTTTGCTCTCAAACTCTCAATCAAAGATTCATCATCCATTTTAGATCTAGCAAGCTTACATCAAAACAAACTACATATTTGTGATCTACTAATCAAGAGCTTCAACTTGATACCAATTTCATTACTTGGGTGAGCTTTTAAAAAACTCTAGATTTTTGTTCTTGGTGTTCTTAACTAATAAAAGTGTTAATAGTGTCTATAGCTCAAGTCTAACATGAATACATGAATTATTTGCTTGTTCTTGTCATTTTTGTGCAACTAGCTTGAACATGAAAAGTGACTAGTTTAATCTTGAGTTTTGGTTGATTAAATATTGGTAGATGTTAAAGTTCATGTATTAAATGAAATGTCCCGTTCTTATTGATTAAAAACGTTCCATATTAATTGATTTCGTTGCGAGGTTTTGACCTCTATATGAGACGTTTTTCAAAGACTGCATTCATTTTAAAACAAACCATAACCTTTATTTCATCAATAAAGGTTTAAAAAGCTTTACGTAGATTATCAAATAATGATAATCTAAAATATCCTGTTTACACACGACCATTACATAATGGTTTACAATACAAATATGTTACAACAAAATAAGTTTCTTGAATGCAGTTTTTACACAATATCATACAAGCATGGACTCCAAATCTCGTCCTTATTTAAGTATGCGACAGCGGAAGCTCTTAATAATCACCTGAGAATAAACATGCTTAAAACATCAACAAAAATGTTGGTGAGTTATAGGTTTAACCTATATATATCAAATCATAATAATAGACCACAAGATTTCATATTTCAATACACATCCCATACATAGAGATAAAAATCATTCATATGGTGAACACCTGGTAACCGACATTAACAAGATGCATATATAAGAATATCCCCATCATTCCGGGACACCCTTCGGATATGATATAAATTTTGAAGTACTAAAGCATCCAATACTTTGGATGGGGTTTGTTAGGCCCAATAGATCTATCTTTAGGATTCACGTCAATTAGGGTGTCTGTTCCCTAATTCTTAGATTACCAGACTTAATAAAAAGGGGCATATTCGATTTCGATAATTCAACCATAGAATGTAGTTTCACGTACTTGTGTCTATTTTGTAAATCATTTATAAAACCTGCATGTATTCTCATCCCAAAAATATTAGATTTTAAAAGTAGGACTATAACTCACTTTTACAGATTTTTACTTCGTCGGGAAGTAAGACTTGGCCACTGGTTGATTCACGAACCTATAACAATATATACATATATATATCAAAGTATGTTCAAAATATATTTACAACACTTTTAATATATTTTGATGTTTTAAGTTTATTAAGTCAGCTGTCCTCGTTAGTAACCTACAACTAGTTGTCCACAGTTAGATGTACAGAAATAAATCGATAAATATTATCTTGAATCAATCCATGACCCAGTGTATACGTATCTCAGTATTGATCACAACTCAAACTATATATATTTTGGAATCAACCTCAACCCTGTATAGCTAACTCCAACATTCACATATAGAGTGTCTATGGTTGTTCCGAAATATATATAGATGTGTCGACATGATAGGTCGAAACATTGTATACGTGTCTATGGTATCTCAAGATTACATAATATACAATACAAGTTGATTAAGTTATGGTTGGAATAGATTTGTTACAAATTTTCACGTTGCTAAAATGAGAAAAATTATCCAATCTTGTTTTACCCATACCTTCTTCATTTTAAATCCGTTTTGAGTGAATCAAATTGCTATGGTTTCATATTGAACTCTATTTTATGAATCTAAACAGAAAAAGTATATGTTTATAGTCGGAAAAATAAGTTACAAGTCGTTTTTGTAAAGGTAGACATTTCAGTCGAAAGAACGACGTCTAGATGACCATTTTAGAAAACATACTTTCACTTTGAGTTTAACCATAATTTTTGGATATAGTTTCATGTTCATAATAAAAATTATTTTCTCAAAATAACAACTTTTAAATCAAAGTTTATCATAGTTTTTAATTAACTAACCCAAAACAGCCCGCGGTGTTACTACGACGGCGTAAATCCGGTTTTACAGCGTTTTTCGTGTTTCCAGGTTTTAAATCATTAAGTTAGCATATCATATAGATATAGAACATGTGTTTAGTTGATTTTAAAAGTCAAGTTAGAAGGATTAACGTTTGTTTGCGAACAAGTTTAGAATTAACTAAACTATGTTCTAGTGATTACAAGTTTAAACCTTCGAATAAGATAGCTTTATATGTATGAATTGAATGATGTTATGAAAATCATTACTACCTTAAGTTCCTTGGATAAACCTACTGGAAAAGAAAAAAATGGATCTAGCTTCAACGGATCCTTGGATGGCTCGAAGTTCTTGAAGCAGAATCATGACACGAAAACAAGTTCAAGTAAGATCATCACTTGAAATAAGATTGTTATAGTTATAGAAATTGAACCAAAGTTTGAATATGATTATTACCTTGTATTAGAATGATAACCTACTGTAAGAAACAAAGATTTCTTGAGGTTGGATGATCACCTTACAAGATTGGAAGTGAGCTAGCAAACTTGAAAGTATTCTTGATTTTATGTAACTAGAACTTGTAGAATTTATGAAGAACACTTAGAACTTGAAGATAGAACTTGAGAGAGATCAATTAGATGAATAAAATTGAAGAATGAAAGTGTTTGTAGGTATTTTTAGTCGTTGGTGTATGGATTAGATATAAAGGATATGTAATTTTGTTTTCATGTAAATAAGTCATGAATGATTACTCATATTTTTGTAATTTTATGTGATATTTCATGCTAGTTGCCAAATGATGGTTCCCACATGTGTTAGGTGACTCACATGGGCTGCTAAGAGCTGATCATTGGAGTGTATATACCAATAGTACATACATCTAAAAGCTGTGTATTGTACGAGTACGAATACGGGTGCATACGAGTAGAATTGTTGATGAAACTGAACGAGGATGTAATTGTAAGAATTTTTGTTAAGTAGAAGTATTTTGATAAGTGTATTGAAGTCTTTAAAAAGTGTATAAATACATATTAAAACACTACATGTATATACATTTTAACTGAGTCGTTAAGTCATCGTTAGTCGTTACATGTAAGTGTTGTTTTGAATCCTTTAGGTTAACGATCTTGTTAAATGTTGTTAACCCAATGTTTATAATATCAAATGAGATTTTAAATTATTATATTATCATGATATTATCATGTATGAATATCTCTTAATATGATATATATACATTAAATGTCTTTACAACGATAATCGTTACATATATGTCTCGTTTAAAAATCATTAAGTTAGTAATCTTGTTTTTACATATGTAGTTCATTGTTAATATACTTAATGATATGTTTACTTATCATAGTATCATGTTAACTATATATATATATATCCATATATATGTCATCATATAGTTTTTACAATTTTTAACGTTCGTGAATCACCGGTCAACTTGGGTGGTCAATTGTCTATATGAAACATATTTCAATTAATCAAGTCTTAACAAGTTTGATTGCTTAACATGTTGAAAACATTTAATCATGTAAATATCAATCTCAATTAATATATATAAACATGGAAAAGTTCGGGTCACTACAGTACCTACCCGTTAAATAAATTTCGTCCCGAAATTTTAAGATGTTGAAGGTGTTGACGAATCTTCTGGAAATAGATGTGGGTATTTCTTCTTCATCTGATATTCACGCTCCCAGGTGAACTCGGGTCCTCTACGAGCATTCCATCGAACCTTAACAATTGGTATCTTGTTTTGCTTAAGTCTTTTAACCTCACGATCCATTATTTCGACGGGTTCTTCGATGAATTGAAGTTTTTCGTTGATTTAGATTTCATCTACCGGAATAGTGAGATCTTCTTTAGCAAAACATTTCTTCAAATTCGAGACATGGAAAGTGTTATGTACAGCCGCGAGTTGTTGAGGTAACTCAAGTCGGTAAGCTACTGGTCCGACACGATCAATAATCTTGAATGGTCCAATATACCTTGGATTTAATTTCCCTCGTTTACCAAATCGAACAACGCCTTTTCAAGGTGCAACTTTAAGCATGAACATCTTTCCAATTTCAAATTCTATATCTTTTCTTTTAATGTCAGCGTAGCTCTTTTGTCGACTTTGGGCGGTTTTCAACCGTTGTTGAATTTGGATGATCTTCTCGGTAGTTTCTTGTATAATCTCCGGACCCGTAATCTGTCTATCCCCCACTTCACTCCAAAAAATCGGAGACCTGCACTTTCTACCATAAAGTGCTTCAAACGGCGCCATCTCAATGCTTGAATGGTAGCTGTTGTTGTAGGAAAATTCTGCTAACGGTAGATGTCGATCCCAACTGTTTCTGAAATCAATAACACATGCTCGTAGCATGTATTCAAGTGTTTGTATCGTCCTTTCACTCTGCCCATCAGTTTGTGGATGATAGGCAGTACTCATGTCTAGACGAGTTCCTAATGCTTGCTGTAATGTCTGCCAGAATCTTGAAATAAATCTGCCATCCCTATCAGAGATAATAGAGATTGGTATTCCATGTCTGGAGACGACTTCCTTCAAATACAGTCGTGCTAACTTCTCCATCTTGTCATCTTCTATTATTGGCAAGAATTGTGCTGATTTGGTGAGACGATCAACTATTACCCAAATAGTATCAAAACCACTTGCAGTCCTTGGCAATTTAGTGATGAAATCCATGGTAATGTTTTCCCATTTCCATTCCGGGATTTCGGGTTGTTGAAGTAGAACTGATGGTTTCTGATGCTCAGCTTTGACCTTAGAACACGTCAAACATTCTCCTACGTATTTAGCAACATCGGCTTTCATACCCGGCCACCAAAAATGTTTTTTGAGATCCTTGTACATCTTCCCCGTTCCAGGATGTATTGAGTATCTGGTTTTATGAGCTTCTCTAAGTACCATTTCTCTCATATCTCCAAATTTTGGTACCCAAATCCTTTCAGCCCTATACCGGGTTCCGTCTTCCCAAATATTAAGATGCTTCTCCGATCCTTTGGGTATTTCATCCTTTAAATTTCCCTCTTTTAAAACTCCTCGTTGCGCCTCCTTTATTTGAGTAGTAAGGTTATTATAAATCATTATATTCATAGATTTTACTCGAATGGGTTCTCTGTCCTTCCTGCTCAAGGCATCGGCTACCACATTTGCCTTCCCCGGGTGGTAACGAATCTCAAAGTCGTAATCATTCAATAATTCAATCCACCTACGCTGCCTCATATTCAGTTGTTTCTGATTAAATATGTGTTGAAGACTTTTGTGGTCGGTATATATAATACTTTTGACCCCATATAAGTAGTGCCTCCAAGTCTTTAATGCAAAAACAATCGCGCCTAATTCCAAATCGTGCGTCGTGTAATTTTGTTTGTGAATCTTCAATTGTCTAGACGCATAAGCAATCACCTTCGTTCGTTGCATTAATACACAACCGAGACCTTGATTTGATGCTTCACAATAAATCACAAAATCATCATTCCCTTCAGGCAATGACAATATAGGTGTCGTAGTTAGCTTTTTCTTCAATAACTGAAACGCTTTCTCTTGTTCATCATTCCATTCAAATTTCTTCCCTTTATGCATTAATGCAGTCAAGGGTTTTGCTATTCTGGAAAAGTCTTGGATGAACCTTCTGTAGTAACCAGCTAGTCTTAAAAACTGGCGTATGTGTTTCGGAGTTTTCGGGATTTCCCAATTTTCAACAGTTTCTATCTTTGCCGGATCCACCTTAATACCTTCTTTGTTCACTATGTGACCGAGGAATTGAACTTCTTCCAACCAAAATGCACACTTTGAAAACTTAGCGTACAACTCTTCCTTCCTCAATACTTCTAACACCTTTCTCAAATGTTCACCGTGTTCTTGGTCATTCTTTGAGTAAATAAGTATGTCATCAATGAAAACAATGACAAACTTGTCAAGGTATAGTCCACACACTTGGTTCATAAGGTCCATGAACACAGCTGGTGCATTAGTTAAACCAAATGGCATGACCATAAACTCGTAATGACCGTAACGTGTTCTGAAAGCAGTCTTTGGAATATCATCTTCTTTCACCCGCATTTGATGATACCCGGAACGTAAGTCAATCTTTGTGTCATAACCCGTCCTTAACCATAAGAACGTGTTAGATAACGTATGATTTCATTGCTAGGTATTGACCTCTATATGCGACATTTTTAAAAGAACAACTGCATATATTTTACATTACAAACCATAATTCTTATTTTGATACAAGCTTTAGACAAAATAAAGATGATTATCGTTTAGCGATAATCTTAGACTTACAAACTTTACATGTGATGATAACAATACGATTTCTAGCATATTTTACATTACAAATCCTCCGATATGCAGTTTTATTTTTGACACAAATATGCATACTCAAGATCTTGTTTAAATTCAACATGTTGCAGCGGAAGCTTCTAATTATCACCTGAGAATAGACATGTTTAAAACGTCAACATAAAGTTGGTGAGATATAGGTTTAATGCCGGCAGCAATATATATATAGACCACAAGATTTCGTATATAAACAGTTTAATAAAAATATTCTAAGTGGTTGAGCACTTGGTAACCATACTTAACAATTAATCACGTCGCATATTCCCTTTAATATGAAATCTTACTACACTGTACCAAGTGTAGTCACGAAACGAAGTACTGTGCAACCGTTGAATACTGGTCGTCCAGTCCGGTTGGGGTTGTCAAGCCCGATAGATCTATCAACAGGATTTGCGTTTACAATACCGCTGTAAATATTAGTTACCAAGCTACAGGGAAGTATGCCAGTGGTACAACTCAACGTAGAATATATTTTTCAGTTACTTGTGTCCATAACGTAAAACATAAAATACATGTATTCTCATCCCGAAATATTTAGAGTTTAAAAGTGGGACTATATACTCACTTTCGTCTTGAAGATATATATATTTTGACTTGGTCTCCCGGTTGATATCACGAACCTATCCATATATAATATATCAATACCTTTTCTTTTTAAACAACGTCACATATATATACTTGTTATACTTTTAATACTTTTTATAATTCCTTAGTCCGTAGTTAGCAGTTCGTTGTTAGTAATTCAATTTTAATGGTTCATATTTAGATGTTTAATAAACCCCCAACGAAATAAATAAAACCCCCAACGTATATGTATTGGTCGAGATTAATCTTGACCCACGGTACCGGTGTTGTCAAATGACGTGTTGCGTACATAAAGTACCGGTGTTGTCAAATGACGTGTTGCGTACAAACATGGGATCTTATGATTAATCTTCTCGTGTTGTTTACGGGTGATCCTGAACCATATAAAATTGAATTATGAGTACATATATATAAAATATCATGTTATCTTAAAAAGATGTGATTTATTTTAATTTTCTCCAATTAATCCCGAAGTTAAACTAGTCTTGGATAGCCAATTTTGTTTCGGTCATAGTTTCTTCGTTACAACTCCGTTTTCGTTGATTCAACTTGCCATCTCCTTGGATCGAGTTCCTCTTTAAGACTATGAACTGTAAATATCTTAGTTTGTATTCAAAATCACACGGCATAGGTGAAACTTTAGTGAAACTTATGAAGTTAAACCTTTTCCTTTATGTAGGCAACCTTAAATGATTATTTTTCTAAAAATACTTATACTTTGAATTAAATCATAAAATTTTTATGTGTTAACATATTCATAAGAAATATCATTTTTCCAGAATATAAACCTCCAATTCAAAGTTCAAGATGGTTTTTAATTATCCAACCCAAAACAGCCCCCGGTTACACTCCGACACCGTAGATTCAGTTTTAAGGTGTTCTTTGTAAAAACAAGTTGTATCTTGTTAAGTTAGCATATCATTATGATATATTACAGGTCTTGAAGTGTTTTAAAAGTTAAGTTAGAAGGATCTATTTAGTTTGCAAACAAGTTTGAAATCATTCAAACTATGTTCTTGTTATTAAAATTTTATATCACAAAATAAGATAGCTATATAAATATGAATCGAATAAAATTATGAACAAGGTTACTACCTCAAGTTACTTGGACAAGGCTACTGGAAAATATAATAAATAATCTTGGGATAAAAGATTGGTGGAGTGGGATTGAAAGGTTGGAAGTAAACTTGTATTCTTGAAAGGATTATTGAAGTGTTCTTGTATGGTTTTTCTTATGATGATTAAGGGTTGTTTTTGAAGCTAAATGATGGGGAAAATGCTTGGAGATGATCAAGTATGAAGTTAAGAGTATTTTGAGAGAGAAATGGGAGTGTAAGTATGAGAAAATGGGGTGAAGAAATGGTGTGCATGCATAAAAACGTTTTTAGGTTATAAAGGAAAAAAAAATACCTAACTTTGTTTTCTTGCTAAATAATTCATGCTACTTGACAAATGGTTGGTTCCACATGTTTCTTAATCATTTAAGGCTGCTAAGGAGCAGATTTTTATTGGTATATACCAATAGTAAATACATCTAGAAGCTGCGTATGATACGGGTACATATACCCTAGATATACGTGTAGAAATCTTTGAGAAAACGGAACGAGGATTCAAATATAGCTATCTTTTGTAAATATACTTATATTGTTTTATGTATGTAAGCCCTTTAAAAGTGATAAAATACATATCTATACGATGCATGTATAAGTATTATAGGTTATAAGTATTTATGTCGAAGAACGTTACGTATAGTTATCGTTTTGAAAACTTAAGTTAGTAGTTTCAAAATATACTTATAACTCATTGTTATTAGTACCCAATGAGATGTTAAACATCCTTAGATCATGTTAAATATATATAAATACATATATATACATAAACGTATAATTATCGTATGTTATATAGTTCGTGATATCATCGGTCAAATTGGACGGTCAAACGTTGTGTAAAACTCTTTTCAAAAACATAAATCTCAACAATTTAGATTGCTTATCATGTTGGTAAGGTTTAATTTATGTAAATATTAATCTTATAAGTATAAATTGATCGAAAAAGTCCGGGTCATTACAGTACCTACCCGTTAAATAAATTTCGTCCCGAAATTTTAAAATCGTACCTATTTTGCGTCATCGGGAAACAAATGCGGGTATTTTTGTTTCATTTGATCCTCTCGCTCCCAAGTAAACTCGGGACCTCTTCATGCATTCCAACGAACTTTAACGATCTGTATGTTGCTCTGCTTGAGCCGTTTAACTTCACGATCCATGATCTCGATTGGTTTTTCTATGAATTGTAGTTTCTCGTCAACTTGAATTTCTTCAAGAGGAATGGTGAGGTCTTCCTTTGCAAGACACTTCTTAAGGTTCGAGACGTGAAATGTATTATGTACTCCGGCGAGTTGTTGCGGTAACTCGAGTCGAAAGCTACCGGTCCAATGCGTTCGATGATCTTGAACGGGCCTACATACCTTGGGTTTAGTTTACCCCTTTTTCCAAAACGTATTACACCTTTCCAAGGTGACACCTTTAACATAACCATGTCACCGATCTGAAACTCTAATGGTTTCCTTCGAACATCGGCGTAGCTCTTTTGGCGACTACGGGCTGTTTTCAATCTCTCCTTGATTTGTACTTTCTTCTCAGTCGTTTCGTGTATGATCTCGGGACCAGTTAATTGTCGATCTCCTACTTCATTCCAACAGATATGAGATCTACACTTCCTTCCATACAGTACTTCGAATGGCGCAGCTTTAATGCTCGCATGATAACTATTATTATACGAGAATTCTGCTAACGGTAAATACTTATCCCATCCGTTTCCAAAATCGATCACACATGCCCTGAGCATGTCTTCAAGAGTTTGAATCGTTCTTTCACTCTGCCCATCGGTTTGTGGATGATATGCGGTGCTCATATCCAAACGAGTTCCTAGGGCCTCCTGTAGTGATTGCCAGAACTTTGAGGTAAATCTACTATCACGATCGGATATAATGGAAATAGGTATTCCATGCCTTGAAACAATTTCCTTTATATACAATCGTAATAGTTTCTCCATTCTATCCGTTTCCTTTATAGGCAAGAAATGTGCAGACTTGGTGAGATGATCAACAATCACCCAAATGGTGTCGTATCCCCAGGCAGTCTTTGGTAACTTCGTGATGAAATCCATGGTAATACCATCCCATTTCCATTCTGGGATTTCTGGTTGTTGAAGTAACCCTGACAGCTTTTGGTGTTCTGCTTTGACCTTGGAACAAGTTAAACACTCCCCAACATATGTTGCAACGTCTGTCTTTAAATTAGGCCACCAATAATGTGTCTTAAGATCTTGGTACATCTTTCCAACTCCAGGATGTATCGAATATCTTGTCTTATGTGCCTCGTTCAATATCAACTTCCTTAATCCACCCAACTTCGGTACCCAAATACGATTTGCAAAATATCGAATTCCATCTTCCCGCATAACGAGTTGCTTCTCATACTTCTTCATTATTTCATTTCCTATATTTTCTTTAGTAAGTGCTTCTCGTTGAACTTCTTTAATTTGTGAGTTGAGATTCATGCGAATTTTTATGTTCATCGCTCGTACTCGAATTGGTTCTCGTTCCTTTCTGCTTAGAGCGTCGGCCACCACGTTCGCTTTCCCGGGATGATAACGAATTTCACAATCATAGTCATTTATTAACTCAACCCACCTACGTTGCCTCATGTTCAGCTGTTTTTGATCGAAAATATGTTGAAGGCTTTTATGATCAGTAAACACAGTGCATTTAACCCCATACAAGTAGTGTCTCCATATCTTCAATGCAAACACGACTGCTCCCAGTTCTAGATCATGCGTCGTATAATTCCGCTCGTGAATCTTTAATTGTCGGGATGCGTATGCAATAACTTTCTTCCGTTGCATAAGAACGCAACCAAAACCTTGTCGCGAAGCGTCACAATATATTTCAAAATCATCGTTCCCTTCTGGTAACGATAAAATAGGCGCCGTAGTTAACTTCTTCTTTAGTAATTGAAATGCACTCTCCTGCTCAGAAGTCCATTTATATTTCTTCCCTTTTTGCGTTAACGCTGTCAACGGCTTAGCTATTCGGGAAAAATCTTGAATAAACCTTCTATAATAACCGGCTAAACCCAAAAATTGGCGTATCTGCGTTGGTGTCTTAGGAGTCTCCCATTTTTCAATGGCTTCAATTTTTGCTGGATCAACCTGAATTCCTTTGCTACTAACAACGTGGCCAAGAAATTGCACTTCTTTCAACCAGAAAGCACATTTAGAAAATTTAGCATATAGCTGTTCTTTTCTCAACAACTCTAATATCAACCTTAAATGCTGCTCATGCTCTTACTCACTCTTGGAATAGATAAGAATATCATCAATGAAAACGATAACAAACTTATCTAAATATGGACTACAAACTCGATTCATGAGGTCCATGAATACAGCTGACGCATTTGTCAACCCAAACGGCATGACCAAAAATTCGTAATGACCATAACGTGTCCGAAAAGCAGTTTTCGGAATGTCCTCTTCTTTGACACGTAATTGATGATAGCCCGACCTTAGGTCAATTTTTGAGTACACACATGATCCTTGGAGTTGATCAAATAAGTCGTCAATTCTCGGTAGTGGATACCGATTCTTGATAGTTAACTTATTTAATTCACGATAATCTATACACATCCTAAAAGATCCATCTTTCTTTTTAACAAATAGAATCGGAGCTCCCCACGGTGAAGTACTTGGTCGTATGAATCCATGATCCAGTAATTCTTTTAACTGACTCTGAAGTTCTTTTAACTCGGACGGTGCAAGTCTATATGGAGCACGAGCCACTGGTGCAGCTCCTGGTACTAAATCTATTTGAAATTCTACAGATCTAAATGGAGGTAATCCCGGCAACTCTTCCGGAAAGACTTCAGGAAAATCTCTTGCCACAGGCACGTCATTGATGCTCTTCACTTTTTCCTTCGTTTCGACTTTATTAACATGTGCTAAGATAGCATAGCACCCTTTCTTCAAGCACTTTTGAGCTTTCAAATAACTAATGAGTTTTAGCTTTGAGTTACCCTTCTCTCCATAAATCATTACTGGCGTTTTATCCTTACGAGGAATGCGAATTGCCTTCTTGGCACACACAACTTCAGCTCCTATTTTGGACATCCAGTCCATGCCGACTATTACATCAAAACTTCCTAATTCTACGGGTATTAAGTCAATTTTAAACGTTTCTCCGGCTAAATTTATTTTACAATCACGGCAAATTTTATCGGCTTTAATTAGTTTACCATTAGCTAACTCAATCATGTACTTAGCATCTAGAGGTAATGATGAACAATTCAATTTAGCGTGAAAGTCTCTACACACGTAACTTCTATCAGCACCAGTATCAAATATAATAGATGCGGATAAGTTATTAATGGTAAACGTACCCGTAACAAGCTCCGGGTCTTCACACGCCTCTCTAGCATTAATAACAAATGCTCTCCCTCGTGCAGGTCCGATATTTTTCTCTGGATTCGGGCACTGGCTCTTATAGTGACCTTGTTTTCCACACCCATAACAAGTAATGGTAGCCAAAGCAGTTCTATTTGCATTGGTGGCAGGAGTCTTGGTACCATTTGTATTTGTAACGAGAGCCCTACAATCTTCAGCAAGATGACCCTTTCGATTACATTTGTTGCATACCACATTACAGTAGCCAGAGTGATGTTTGTGGCATCGGTTGCATAAAGGATTTTGTCCTTTGTAACCAAAGCTTGAACCACTACCTGCACCTTGCATGGTTTCTTGTTTCTTAAAAGATTGTTGTTGGTTACCTCGATCATAATTTCCATTCCACTTTCTTTTGTTACCTGATACCTTCACATCAGTATTGGATGCTTTCTTATCCATGATGACCTGATCCATTAGCTCGTTTGCCATGGTTATAGCTTCATGAATTGTCTTAGGTTTCGATGTTGTAACATTTGCCTTGACCTTTTTGGGCAAACCATCTTTGTACATTTCAATCTTCCGTTCTTCGGTTGGAACCAATTCAGGACATAGCAAAACTAATTCCATGAATCGCTGATTGTAGTTGGTGATTTCAGTACCAACAACCTTCAGGCTTCGTAATTCATCTTCCAACTTCCTAACCTCGTTCCTTGGACAATACTCGTTGATTAACATTGTTTTGAATTCTTCCCAAGGAGTATCATAAGCTACATCTCCTCCTACAGCCTTCACATAATTTTTCCACCACGTGAGTGCACTATCTTGTAAAGTGCACGATGCATACTTGGTCATGTCCTTTTCAACACAACCACTTATTTTAAACACAGTCTCCATCTTTTCTATCCACCGGGTTAAACCGATCGGTCCTTCTGTTCCACTGAATGATGAGGGCTTGCAAGCTTGAAAAGTTTTGTAGGTGCATCCTACACGAGGATTTGGGTTAACTGCAGCACCTCTTGCAGCCTCGACCCATAACATTCTGTCGTTCACTCGCTGATTGATGAGTTCCTGGATTTCTTGTTCCGTCATTCGGTTCAATCGCGCCATATTCTTCTATAAGAATGAAAAGAAAATAATTATTCACATGGAATATTATAGATGTAGTGTATATTTACAGTACATTATAGCTTATTAATAATATGAACCAGGTATTATTATAAAAGCCTTTTCTTCTTATTAGCGTTTTATAATTATATCTAGGGTAGTACCTACCCGTTAATGTCAATACTTAATAGCTTAGTACAGAATCAATTACTACCATCTAAGTAATACTTAACCATGGAAAATTATTGCATTTCACACTTCACTATTTTACATATGCTTATCTTACATCGAACATTAAGCAAACCACACTAATAATATTATACAAAACATTATATGATCCCATGGTTTAATACGGCAGCGCATCGTTTGGTCTATTTTCTAGGACGTTTAGGTTCAAAGAATCGCTTAACGCTTATCCTGGCTGTCTGCCTATATTTTGGCTGTGGGGCTGAAGAACTGGATGCCGGGATAGAACGAATAGGAATAGCGGGAATATGGGTGGTAGTGTCTAGTGGAGTTGGTGCCACATCATCCTTACTAAACTCGGGATTTGAATTTTCTAATTCATTAGCCTTTCGTTTCTTTCCTAGTTCGAACTCGTCTTTTGTAATTTCCTGTATTTCTTCCTCGGGTTCACTTTCCTCCTCGGGTTCACTTTCCTCCTCGGGTTCACTTTCCGGGTTCTCTATAGTCGGTTCATCCGAAATTTGTGAGTCTTCCCCAAAAATATTATTTTCGTCATCGGATAGGTTAATGACTGGAACACCATCTGAAGATTCTGGTTCGGAGTCGCTGAATGTGATGACAAGTTTTGAGCCCGACATCTATCACACAACAACTAACCCATTAGTACTACATAATATTTACATATAAATTTTAACCAACAATGATAAGCAATAGTTTTTAAATCAGACCCGGTCAAAGTCCAGACTTACTAATGTATCCTAACGACTTATCAGTTAGACACACTAATGCAAACCTGGTTCGCTAAGACCACCGCTCTGATACCACATGTCATAACCCGTCCTTAACCATAAGAACGTGTTAGATAACGTATGATTTCATTGCTAGGTATTGACCTCTATATGCGACATTTTTAAAAGAACAACTGCATATATTTTACATTACAAACCATAATTCTTATTTTGATACAAGCTTTAGACAAAATAAAGATGATTATCGTTTAGCGATAATCTTAGACTTACAAACTTTACATGTGATGATAACAATACGATTTCTAGCATATTTTACATTACAAATCCTCCGATATGCAGTTTTATTTTTGACACAAATATGCATACTCAAGATCTTGTTTAAATTCAACATGTTGCAGCGGAAGCTTCTAATTATCACCTGAGAATAGACATGTTTAAAACATCAACATAAAGTTGGTGAGATATAGGTTTAATGCCGGCAGCAATATATATATAGACCACAAGATTTCGTATATAAACAGTTTAATAAAAATATTCTAAGTGGTTGAGCACTTGGTAACCATACTTAACAATTAATCACGTCGCATATTCCCTTTAATATGAAATCTTACTACACTGTACCAAGTGTAGTCATGAAACGAAGTACTGTGCAACCGTTGAATACTGGTCGTCCAGTCCGGTTGGGGTTGTCAAGCCCGATAGATCTATCAACAGGATTCGCGTTTACAATACCGCTGTAAATATTAGTTACCAAGCTACAGGGAAGTATGCCAGTGGTACAACTCAACGTAGAATATATTTTTCAGTTACTTGTGTCCATAACATAAAACATAAAATACATGTATTCTCATCCCGAAATATTTAGAGTTTAAAAGTGGGACTATATACTCACTTTCGTCTTGAAGATATATATATTTTGACTTGGTCTCCCGGTTGATATCACGAACCTATCCATATATAATATATCAATACCTTTTCTTTTTAAACAACGTCACATATATATACTTGTTATACTTTTAATACTTTTTATAATTCCTTAGTCCGTAGTTAGCAGTTCGTTGTTAGTAATTCAATTTTAATGGTTCATATTTAGATGTTTAATAAACCCCCAACGAAATAAATAAAACCCCCAACGTATATGTATTGGTCGAGATTAATCTTGACCCACGGTACCGGTGTTGTCAAATGACGTGTTGCGTACATAAAGTACCGGTGTTGTCAAATGACGTGTTGCGTACAAACATGGGATCTTATGATTAATCTTCTCGTGTTGTTTACGGGTGATCCTGAACCATATAAAATTGAATTATGAGTACATATATATAAAATATCATGTTATCTTAAAAAGATGTGATTTATTTTAATTTTCTCCAATTAATCCCGAAGTTAAACTAGTCTTGGATAGCCAATTTTGTTTCGGTCATAGTTTCTTCGTTACAACTCCGTTTTCGTTGATTCAACTTGCCATCTCCTTAGATCGAGTTCCTCTTTAAGACTATGAACTGTAAATATCTTAGTTTGTATTCAAAATCACACGGCATAGGTGAAACTTTAGTGAAACTTATGAAGTTAAACCTTTTCCTTTATGTAGGCAACCTTAAATGATTATTTTTCTAAAAATACTTATACTTTGAATTAAATCATAAAATTTTTATGTGTTAACATATTCATAAGAAATATCATTTTTCCAGAATATAAACCTCCAATTCAAAGTTCAAGATGGTTTTTAATTATCCAACCCAAAACAGCCCCCGGTTACACTCCGACACCGTAGATTCAGTTTTAAGGTGTTCTTTGTAAAAACAAGTTGTATCTTGTTAAGTTAGCATATCATTATGATATATTACAGGTCTTGAAGTGTTTTAAAAGTTAAGTTAGAAGGATCTATTTAGTTTGCAAACAAGTTTGAAATCATTCAAACTATGTTCTTGTTATTAAAATTTTATATCACAAAATAAGATAGCTATATAAATATGAATCGAATAAAATTATGAACAAGGTTACTACCTCAAGTTACTTGGACAAGGCTACTGGAAAATATAATAAATAATCTTGGGATAAAAGATTGGTGGAGTGGGATTGAAAGGTTGGAAGTAAACTTGTATTCTTGAAAGGATTATTGAAGTGTTCTTGTATGGTTTTTCTTATGATGATTAAGGGTTGTTTTTGAAGCTAAATGATGGGGAAAATGCTTGGAGATGATCAAGTATGAAGTTAAGAGTATTTTGAGAGAGAAATGGGAGTGTAAGTATGAGAAAATGGGGTGAAGAAATGGTGTGCATGCATAAAAACGTTTTTAGGTTATAAAGGAAAAAAAAATACCTAACTTTGTTTTCTTGCTAAATAATTCATGCTACTTGACAAATGGTTGGTTCCACATGTTTCTTAATCATTTAAGGCTGCTAAGGAGCAGATTTTTATTGGTATATACCAATAGTAAATACATCTAGAAGCTGCGTATGATACGGGTACATATACCCTAGATATACGTGTAGAAATCTTTGAGAAAACGGAACGAGGATTCAAATATAGCTATCTTTTGTAAATATACTTATATTGTTTTATGTATGTAAGCCCTTTAAAAGTGATAAAATACATATCTATACGATGCATGTATAAGTATTATAGGTTATAAGTATTTATGTCGAAGAACGTTACGTATAGTTATCGTTTTGAAAACTTAAGTTAGTAGTTTCAAAATATACTTATAACTCATTGTTATTAGTACCCAATGAGATGTTAAACATCCTTAGATCATGTTAAATATATATAAATACATATATATACATAAACGTATAATTATCGTATGTTATATAGTTCGTGATATCATCGGTCAAATTGGACGGTCAAACGTTGTGTAAAACTCTTTTCAAAAACATAAATCTCAACAATTTAGATTGCTTATCATGTTGGTAAGGTTTAATTTATGTAAATATTAATCTTATAAGTATAAATTGATCGAAAAAGTCCGGGTCATTACACTTTGAATAAACAGACGAGCCTTGTAGTTGATCAAATAAGTCGTCGATTCTCGGTAGTGGGTAGCGGTTCTTGATCTTAAGTTTGTTCAACTCTCGGTAGTCGATACACAACCTAAATGTACCATCTTTCTTCTTGACAAACAAAACAGGAGCTCCCC
This sequence comes from Rutidosis leptorrhynchoides, assembly GCF_046630445.1. Lineage (NCBI taxonomy): Eukaryota > Viridiplantae > Streptophyta > Magnoliopsida > Asterales > Asteraceae > Rutidosis > Rutidosis leptorrhynchoides. Next base: position 548,370,270 of record NC_092334.1, read on the forward strand.
ACGGTGATGTGCTTGGTCGAATGAAACCACGCTCTAAAAGTTCTTGTAATTGGCTTTACAGTTCTTTCATCTCGCTGGGTGCGAGTCTGTAAGGAGCACGAGCTATTGGTGCAGCTCCTGGTACAAGATCTATTTGAAATTCAACGGATCGATGTGGGGGTAATCCCGGTAATTCTTTTGGAAATACATCGGGAAATTCTTTTGCAATGGGAACATCATTGATGCTCTTTTCTTCAGTTTGTACTTTCTCGACGTGTGTTAGAACAGCATAGCAACCTTTTCTTATTAGTTTTTGTGCCTTCAAATTACTAATAAGATGTAGCTTCGTGTTGCCCTTTTCTCCGTACACCATTAAGGGTTTTCCTTTTTCTCATATAATGCGAATTTCATTTTTGTAACAAACGATCTCTGCTTTCACTTCTTTCAACCAGTCCATACCGATTATCACATCAAAACTCCCTAACTCTACTGGTATCAAATCAATCTTAAATGTTTCGCTAACCAGTTTAATTTCTCGATTTCGACATATATTATCTACTGAAATTAATTTACCATTTGCTAATTCGAGTAAAAATTTACTATCCAAAGGCGTCAATGGACAACTTAATTTAGCATAAAAATCTCTACTCATATAGCTTCTATCCGCACCCGAATCAAATAAAACGTAAGTAGATTTATTGTCAATAAGAAATGTACCCGTAACAAGCTCCGGGTCTTCCTGTGCCTCTACCGTATTAATATTGAAAACTCTTCCGCGGCCTTGTCCATTCGTGTTCTCCTGGTTCGGGAAATTTCTAATAATGTGGCCCGGTTTTCCACATTTATAACAAACTACATTGGCATAACTTGCTCCGACACTACTTGCTCCGCCATTACTCGTTCCGACACCATTTGTTCCTTTCGTTCTATTAACCCCTGGTCCGTAGACCTCACACTTCGCCGCGCTATGACCATTTCTTTTACACTTGTTGCAAAATTTGGTGCAGAACCCCGAGTGATACTTTTCACACCTTTGGCATAGCTGCTTCTGATTGTTGTTGTTGTTGTTGCGGTTATTATTGTTGTGGGGATGATTGTTGTAGTTGCTGTTGCTGTTGCTGTTGTTGTTGTTGTTGTTGTTGTTGTTGTTGTTGTTGGGCCGTTTGTTGTAGTTGCGATTGATGTTGCGATTGTTGGGATAATTGTTGCGATTATTGTTGTAATTGCTGTTGTTGTTGTATTGGTGATTCTTATCACCGTTTTCCTCCCACTTTCTTTTGACTTGCTTCACATTGGCCTCTTCAGCAGTCTGTTCTTTAATTCTTTCTTCAATCTGGTTCACTAGTTTGTGAGCCATTCTACATGCCTGTTGTATGGAGGCGGGCTCGTGTGAACTTATATCTTCTTGGATTCTTTCCGGTAATCCTTTCACAAACGCGTCGATCTTCTCTTCCTCATCTTCGAATGCTCCCGGACACAATAGGCACAATTCTGTGAATCGTCTTTTGTACGTGGTAATATCAAATCCTTGGGTTCGTAACCCTCTAAGTTCTGTCTTGAGCTTATTGACCTCGGTTTTGGGACGGTACTTCTCATTCATCAAGTGCTTGAATGCTGACCACGGTAGTGCGTACGCATCGTCTTGTCCCACTTGCTCTAGATAGGTATTCCACCATGTTAACGTAGAACCTGTGAAGGTATGCGCAGCATACTTCACTTTGTCCTCTTCAGTACACTTACTTATGGTAAACACCGATTCGACCTTCTCGGTCCACCATTTCAATCCGATCGGTCCTTCGGTTCCATCAAATTCCAAAAGTTTGCAGGCAGTGAATTCTTTGTAGGTGCATCCTACACGATTTCCTGTACTGCTAGATCCAAGGTTATTGTTGGTATGTAGCGCAGCCTGTACTGCGGCTATGTTTGAAGCTAGAAAAGTACGGAATTCCTCTTCATTCATATTCACGGTGTGTCGAGTAGTCGGTGCCATTTCCTTCAAAATAGTCAAATGGAACAAGTTAATCATACAGAATATTAAGAGTAGTTAATAGTATTTCGTAGCATAATATGAACTCATTTATAAAAGCTTTTTCTTCATATTAGCATTTTATAAGTTTAAATTCGGGTAGTACCTACCCGTTAAGTTCATACTTAGTAGCTAATATACAATTCAATTACTACAATTCTATATGAAAAACTGATTATAATAATATTTCGCGTTCAAACTTTTACACAATATTTTACAAACTTACAATACCACTTATTTTACATATAGCATGAAATATAGCACACAATAAATTTGATACAAGATGGTTGTGAAGATAATTCTAGCTAGTACACAAGTCGTTCAGCAAAGGCAATAAAGACACGTAATTCATACGTCCAGAAACAAGTCATGCATTCTGGTTTTACTAGGATTACTTCCCATCCTTGGTCTTGTGGAACATAACCGTTATGGCCGTTGATAAGACAGCGTGTTGTAACGTCGTCAAAGGGACGAGGGTTACGTAATGTCCAACAGTCCCGTACCAATCTAAAAACCTCATTTCTTACCCCAATTACCGACTCCGTCACTTGTGGGAACGTTTTGTTTAATAGTTGTAGCTCGATGTTCTTGTTCTCACTTTGGTGAGAAGCGAACATTACTAATCCGTAAGCATACCATGCTTCTTTATGTTGCATGTTAGACGCTTTTTCTAAATCACGAAGTCCAATATTCGGATATATTGAGTCAAAATAATTTCTTAACCCATTGCGTAAAATAGCATTTAGGTTCCCCGCAATATATGCGTCAAAGTAAACACATCGTAACTTATGGATTTCCCAATGTGATATCCCCCATCTTTCGAACGAAAGCCTTTTATAAACCAAGGCATTCTTGGAACGTTCTTCGAATGTCTTACAAACTGATCTCGCCTTAAATAGTTGTGCCGAAGAATTCTGACCGACTCTAGACAAGATTTCATCAATCATGTCTCCGGGTAGGTCTCTTAAAATATTGGGTTGTCTATCCATTTTGTGTTTTTATACTGTAAAATAGACAAGAGTTAGATTCTTAAAAAAAAATACTTATTAATACAAGCAATTTTTACATATATCATAAAGCATAAGCACACTATATTACATATATTACACCACACGAATACAACTATCTTATTCCGACTCGCTTGTTTCTTCTTCTTCGGTTTTGGTTCGTTTTGCCAAGTTTCAAGGGATATATGATGTTCCCCTAATACGAGCCGTCGTTTTCCACAATGGTTTAGAAAAACCTGGTGGTTTAGAGGTTCCCGGGTCATTGTTACAACTTAAGGACTTCGGGGGTTGACGATACATATAAAGTTCATCGGGGTTGGAATTAGATTTCTCTATTTTTATGCCCTTTCCCTTATTATTTTCTTTTGCCTTTTTAAATTCAGTTGGGGTAATTTCTATAACATCATCGGAATTCTCGTCGGAATCCGATTCATCGAAGAATTGGTAATCCTCCCAATATTTTGCTTCCTTGGCGGAAACACCATTGACCATAATTAACCTTGGTCGGTTGGTTGAGGATTTTCTTTTACTTAACCATTTTATTATTTCCCCCACCGGTTCTATTTCTTCATCCGGTTCCGATTCTTTTTTCGGTTCCGATTCTTCTTCCGGTTCCGACTCTTCTTCCGGTTCCTCTTCGGGAACTTGTGAATCAGTCCACGAATCATTCCAATTTACATTTGACCCTTCATTATTATTAGGTGAGTCAATGGGACTTGTTCTAGAGGTAGACATCTATCACATAATATCAAACGCGTTAAGAGATTAATATATCACATTATATTCACATGTTAAAAATATATAGTTTCCAACAAAATTTGTTAAGCAATCATTTTTCAAGTAAACACGGTCGAAGTCCAGACTTACTAATGCATCCTAACAAACTCGATAAGACACACTAATGCAAAATTCTGGTTCTCTAAGACCAACGCTTGGATACCAACTGAAATGTCCCGTTCTTATTGATTAAAAATGTTCCATATTAATTGATTTCGTTGCGAGGTTTTGACCTCTATATGAGACGTTTTTCAAAGACTGCATTCATTTTAAAACAAACCATAACCTTTATTTCATCAATAAAGGTTTAAAAATCTTTACGTAGATTATCAAATAATGATAATCTAAAATATCCTGTTTACACACGACCATTACATAATGGTTTACAATACAAATATGTTACAACAAAATAAGTTTCTTGAATGCAGTTTTTACACAATATCATACAAGCATGGACTCCAAATCTCGTCCTTATTTAAGTATGCGACAGCGGAAGCTCTTAATAATCTCCTGAGAATAAACATACTTAAAACGTCAACAAAAATGTTGGTGAGTTATAGGTTTAACCTATATATATCAAATCATAATAATAGACCACAAGATTTCATATTTCAATACACATCCCATACATAGAGATAAAAATCATTCATATGGTGAACACCTGGTAACCGACATTAACAGGATGCATATATAAGAATATCCCCATCATTCCGGGACACCCTTCGGATATGATATAAATTTCGAAGTACTAAAGCATCCGGTACTTTGGATGGGGTTTGTTAGGCCCAATAGATCTATCTTTAGGATTCGCGTCAATTAGGGTGTCTGTTCCCTAATTCTTAGATTACCAGACTTAATAAAAAGGGGCATATTCGATTTCGATAATTCAACCATAGAATGTAGTTTCACGTACTTGTGTCTATTTTGTAAATCATTTATAAAACCTGCATGTATTCTCATCCCAAAAATATTAGATTTTAAAAGTGGGACTATAACTCACTTTCACAGATTTTTACTTCGTCGAGAAGTAAGACTTGGCCACTGGTTGATTCACGAACCTATAACAATATATACATATATATATCAAAGTATGTTCAAAATATATTTACAACACTTTTAATATATTTTGATGTTTTAAGTTTATTAAGTCAGCTGTCCTCGTTAGTAACCTACAACTAGTTGTCCACAGTTAGATGTACAGAAATAAATCCATAAATATTATCTTGAATCAATCCACGACCCAGTGTATACGTATCTCAGTATTGATCACAACTCAAACTATATATATTTTGGAATCAACCTCAACCCTGTATAGCTAACTCCAACATTCACATATAGAGTGTCTATGGTTGTTCCGAAATATATATAGATGTGTCGACATGATAGGTCGAAACATTGTATACGTGTCTATGGTATCTCAAGATTACATAATATACAATACAAGTTGATTAAGTTATGGTTGGAATAGATTTGTTACAAATTTTCACGTAGCTAAAATGAGAAAAATTATCCAATCTTGTTTTACCCATAACTTCTTCATTTTAAATCCGTTTTGAGTGAATCAAATTGATATGGTTTCATATTGAACTCTATTTTATGAATCTAAACAGAAAAAGTATAGGTTTATAGTCGGAAAAATAAGTTACAAGCTGTTTTTGTAAAGGTAGTCATTTCAGTCGAAAGAACGACGTCTAGATGACCATTTTAGAAAACATACTTCCAATTTGATTTTAACCATAATTTTTGGATATAGTTTCATGTTCATAATAAAAATCATTTTCTCAGAATAACAACTTTTAAATCAAATTTTATCATAGTTTTTAATTAACTAACCCAAAACAGCCCGCGGTGTTACTACGACGGCGTAAATCCGGTTTTACGATGTTTTTCGTGTTTCCAGGTTTTAAATCATTAAGTTAGCATATCATATAGATATATAACATGTGTTTAGTTGATTTTAAAAGTCAAGTTAGAAGGATTAACTTTTGTTTGAAAACAAGTTTAGAATTAACTAAACTATGTTCTAGTGATTACAAGTTTAAACCTTCGAATAAGATAGCTTTATATGTATGAATCGAATGATGTTATGAACATCATTACTACCTTAAGTTCCTTGGATAAACCTACTGGAAAAGAGAAAAATGGATCTAGCTTCAACGGATCCTTGGATGGCTCGAAGTTCTTGAAGCAGAATCATGACACGAAAACAAGTTCAAGTAAGATCATCACTTGAAATAAGATTGTTATAGTTATAGAAATTGAACCAAAGTTTGAATATGATTATTACCTTGTATTAGAATGATAACCTACTGTAAGAAACAAAGATTTCTTGAGGTTGGATTATCACCTTACAAGATTGGAAGTGAGCTAGCAAACTTGAAAGTATTCTTGATTTTATGTAACTAGAACTTGTAGAATTTATGAAGAACACTTAGAACTTGAAGATAGAACTTGAGAGAGATCAATTAGATGAAGAAAATTGAAGAATGAAAGTGTTTGTAGGTGTTTTTGGTCGTTAGTGTATGGATTAGATGAAATGTCCCGTTCTTATTGATTAAAAACGTTCCATATTAATTGATTTCGTTGCGAGGTTTTGACCTCTATATGAGACGTTTTTCAAAGACTGCATTCATTTTTAAAACAAACCATAACCTTTATTTCATAAATAAAGGTTTAAAAAGCTTTACGTAGATTATCAAATAATGGTAATCTAAAATATCCTGTTTACACACGACCATTACATAATGGTTTACAATACAAATATGTTACATCGAAATCAGTTTCTTGAATGCAGTTTTTACACAATATCATACAAATATGGACTCCAAATCTTGTCCTTATTTTAGTATGCAACAGCGGAAGCTATTAATATTCACCTGAGAATAAACATGCTTTAAACGTCAACAAAAATGTTGGTGAGTTATAGGTTTAACCTATATATATCAAATCGTAACAATAGACCACAAGATTTCATATTTCAATACACATCCCATACATAGAGATAAAAATCATTCATATGGTGAACACCTGGTAACCGACATTAACAAGATGCATATATAAGAATATCCCCATCATTCCGGGACACCCTTCGGATATGATATAAATTTCGAAGTACTAAAGCATCCGGTACTTTGGATGGGGTTTGTTAGGCCCAATAGATCTATCTTTAGAATTCGCGTCAATTAGGGTGTATGTTCCCTAATTCTTAGATTACCAGACTTAATAAAAAGGGGCATATTCGATTTTGATAATTCAACCATAGAATGTAGTTTTACGTACTTGTGTCTATTTTGTAAATCATTTATAAAACCTGCATGTATTCTCATCCCAAAAATATTAGATTTTAAAAGTGGGACTATAACTCACTTTCACAGATTTTTACTTCGTCGAGAAGTAAGACTTGGCCACTGTTGATTCACGAACCTATAACAATATATACATATATATTAAAGTATGTTCAAAATATATTTACAACACTTTTAATATATTTTGATGTTTTAAGTTTATTAAGTCAGCTGTCCTCGTTAGTAACCTACAACTAGTTGTCCACAGTTAGATGTACAGAAATAAATCGATAAATATTATCTTGAATCAATCCACGACCCAGTGTATACGTATCTCAGTATTGATCACAACTCAAACTATATATATTTTGGAATCAACCTCAACCCTGTATAGCTAACTCCAACATTCACATATAGAGTGTCTATGGTTGTTCCGAAATATATATAGATGTGTCGACATGATAGGTCGAAACATTGTATACGTGTCTATGGTATCTCAAGATTACATAATATACAATACAAGTTGATTAAGTTATGGTTGGAATAGATTTGTTACCAATTTTCACGTAGCTAAAATGAGAAAAATTATCCAATCTTGTTTTACCCATAACTTCTTCATTTTAAATCCGTTTTGAGTGAATCAAATTGCTATGGTTTCATATTGAACTCTATTTTATGAATCTAAATAGAAAAAGTATAGGTTTATAGTCGGAAAAATAAGTTACAAGTCATTTTTGTAAAGGTAGTCATTTCAGTCGAAAGAACGACGTCTAGATGACCATTTTAGAAAACATACTTCCACTTTGAGTTTAACCATAATTTTTGGATATAGTTTCATGTTCATAATAAAAATCATTTTCTCAGAATAACAACTTTTAAATCAAAGTTTATCATAGTTTTTAATTAACTAACCCAAAACAGCCCGCGGTGTTACTACGACGGCGTAAATCCGGTTTTACGGTGTTTTTCGTGTTTCCAGGTTTTAAATCATTAAGTTAGCATATCATATAGATATAGAACATGTGTTTAGTTAATTTTAAAAGTCAAGTTAGAAGGAGTAACTTTTGTTTGCGAACAAGTTTAGAATTAACTAAACTATGTTCTAGTGATTACGAGTTTAAACCTTCGAATAAGATATTTTTATATATATGAATCGAATGATGTTATGAACATCATTACTACCTCAAGTTTAGTAGGTAAACCTACTGGAAGTGACAAGAAATGATCTAGCTTCAAAGGATCTTGGATGGCTTGAAAGTTCTTGAAGTAGGATCATGACACAAAAACAAGTTCAAGTAAGATTTTTACTCGAATTAAGATAGTTTATAGTTATAGAAATTGAATCAAAGTTTGAATATGAATATTACCTTGAATAAGAAAGATAACCTACTGTATATAACAAAGGTTTCTTGATCTTAGATGATTACTCGGAATGGATTAGAAAGCTTGGAAGTAAATTAGTAAACTTGAAGGGATTTTTGAAGTGTTCTTGAAATGTTCTTCCTATGATGATTATAGCTTGATTCTTGAAGTGATTTTTGATGAAAGTGATGATTAACTACTGGAAAAATACGTTCATAATAGTGTGTGTGTGTTGATAGAGAATTAGAAAGAGAATTGGAAGTGAAATGGAGTGAATGATGAGTGGTAATTGGTGAGTGGTGAGTGGGGTTAAAAGGAGTTCTAGTTAGTTGACTAGCTCATGGTAGAAATTAAAATTGATTAGTCATACATGAAATAATCAAGAGTGGAATCCCATGCTAGTTCCTATTGGTATATACCCATAGTAAGTACGTTTTAAAGCTGTGTATAATACGGGTAAGAATACGACTAGAATTCTTGATGAAAGAAAGAATGGGAAAGTAACTGTAACCATTTTCGTTAAGTATGAGTGTTTTGATATATGTCTTGAAGTCTTCCAAAAGTATTTTAATACATCTAAATACACTACATGTATATACATTTTAACTGAGTCGTTAAGTCATCGTTAGTCGTTACATGTAAGTGTTGTTTTGAAACCTTTAAGTTAACGATCTCAATTAATGTTGTTAACCCATTGTTTATTATATCTAATGAGATGTTAAATTATTATATTATCATGATATTATGATATATTAATATATCTTAATATGATATATATACATTTAAATGTCGTTACAACGATAATCGTTACATATATGTCTCGTTTCGAAATCCTTAAGTTAGTAGTCTTGTTTATATGTATATAACTCATTGTTAATATACTTATGGAGATACTTACTTATCATAATCTCATTTTAACCATATGTATATCCATATATATATCGTCATGTCATTTTTACAAGTTTTAACGTTCGTGAATCGCCGGTCAACTTGGATGGTCAATTGTCTATATGAAACATATTTCAATTAATCAAGTCTTAACAAGTTTGATTGCTTAACATGTTGGAAACATTTAATCATGTAAATATCAATCTCAATTAATATATATAAACATGGAAAAGTTCGGGTCACTACATTAGATATAAAGGATATGTAATTTTGTTTTCATGTAAATAAGTCATGAATGATTACTCATATTTTTGTAATTTTATGAGATATTTCATGCTAGTTGCCAAATGATGGTTCCCACATGTGTTAGGTGACTCACATGGGCTACTAAGAGCTGATCATTGGAGTGTATATACCAATAGTACATACATCTAAAAGCTGTGTATTGTACGAGTACGAATACGGGTGCATACGAGTAGAATTGTTGATGAAACTGAACGAGGATGTAATTGTAAGCATTTTTGTTAAGTAGAAGTATTTTGATAAGTGTATTGAAGTCTTTCAAAAGTGTATAAATACATATTAAAACACTACATGTATATACATTTTAACTGAGTCGTTAAGTCATCGTTAGTCGTTACATGTAAGTGTTGTTTTGAATCCTTTAGGTTAACGATCTTGTTAAATGTTGTTAACCCAATGTTTATAATATCAAATGAGATTTTAAATTATTATATTATCATGATATTATCATGTATGAATATCTCTTAATATGATATATATATATATATATACATTAAATGTCTTTACAACGATAATCGTTACATATATGTCTCGTTTAAAAATCATTAAGTTAGTAGTCTTGTTTTTACATATGTAGTTCATTGTTAATATACTTAATGATATGTTTACTTATCATAGTATCATGTTAACTATATATATATCCATATATATTTCATCATATAGTTTTTACAAGTTTTAACGTTCGTGAATCACCGGTCAACTTGGGTGGTCAATTGTCTATATGAAACATATTTCAATTAATCAAGTCTTAACAAGTTTGATTGCTTAACATGTTGGAAACATTTAATCATGTAAATATCAATCTCAATTAATATATATAAACATGGAAAAGTTCGGGTCACTACATTAAATGTGTTACTAGCATCATTAGCTTCAATTTGATGTGTAGGTTGACTTAGAAAGACTCCATTAACATGATTGTTGAGTTTATGATTTTGGTTAGGGTTTGATAGCCTTAAATGTGAATTTTGATGCATTAAATGCTTTGTAATGTTGTTTGTAAATGTTAGTAGTATTGTATGCATAATTACCTACTAAACGGCGTATTATATATGTGCATTTATTTCCCGAATCATCAAATTATATATATGAACTTGAATGTAATTAATGAGGAACATTTAATGCGAATTATGTTGTTGTAAATGTTTAGTTTAATTATTGTTATGAGTTCAATTGAACTACTAGTAATGGGTGTTTTCAAATGACATAAAATAAGCGTTTTCCATGTTTGTTGACCATAATTTGTGTTTTGGTGAAATTTGGTTCGAGACTTGACCATATGAAACTGCCCAGAAATCTGTCCAAGTGTTTTGCCGCGGCGCGGCCAACCTTGGCGCGGCGCGACCCCAAGAGCATTTCGAAAATAACCTTTATCCAAGGTGTGAGGCATCAGGTAAACCGAGGTGCCGCGGCGCGGCCAATCCTTGGCGCGGCGCGACATATGCCTGGAATGTGGGCTGTCCAACTTTGCATTTTCACGATTAATTCTAACTATTCTACACACCTCCGATTAACATGTAACTTGTTCTAACATGCTCATATATTATTATATAACTCGGAAAAATTGTCCAAGACCCGACCCGAACGTGTTGACTTTTTCGTTGACTTTGACTTGACCAAAGTTGACTTTTATTCAAACTTAACCAATACTTTGTTTAATCGTTATAACCTTTCTCTTATACTTGATTCTTGCATGAAACTTGACAACTTGATTCACATGCTATATAATCGAGTCGTAACGAGCCATATGACTAATTGAACAATTTTGACCGACCTTGCGTTTTACCGATATTGATACAACCTACTTGTCTAGATCGAGACTAGCATTCGTTCTTGCACACGTTTACTTTGTGAAGTACCTTTATACTCGTGCACTCAAGGTGAGATCATAGTCCCATCTTTTCAAAAAAATTTATTTTTTAAATCATGGGATGAGAAACATATACGTTTTATACTTTTATGTTTTGAACACAAGTACGAAAACAAACATTCCACATGCGAGTTAGAACAAAAAGCCTCAATTCGATTATCATTAGTTACACTTGTAGGGTGTAAGCGAGAACTTATGTTGTGTGGATCTATACGGGCTTGACGCGCCCTCATTCGGACGGTTCGCTACCGTTAGCGGATGAAATATATTTTCGGGTATAGTGTAGGTTCTAACACTATGATAACGGGGTTCGTAAAACAGTTAAGTCTTGATAATTGGGTGCTCGCGAACGAACAACAACTTATGGAATGCAAACGATTTGGATAATCAACTTTATATTAAATCTTGTGGTTCAATACAACATACTTACTAAACCTATGATTTCACCAACGTTATCATTGACAGATTTTTCTATGTTTTCTCAGGTCCTTGAACGTTATGTGTTACATGCTTCCGCACACTATTTTGATACTTGCTTGGATGTCGATTATACATGCATACATGGAGCGTCTTTTGACTCTACTTTAAATTGTGTCGCATAGGTTTCATTTGTATTGTACTTTAAACGTTGTAACGTATCATGTTGTTAAACTACTTTTGTAAACTTTGAAACATCTTTACATTTGAAATGAATGCGACATATTTTGGTCAAACTTTGTATTAAAGACTTGTGACCACGTAACGGGACCTAAGTTGACGGCGCCGTCAATGACGATTTTTTTCGGGTCGTCACACCTTGTTTGCGATTATCTTTAAGAAAATCAATGGTTTCATTCGCATTAAGGGCACCGTCAAGGATGTATCTATCTTTTAAAAACGCACTTTGTTCCGAGCCGACACACTATTTTATAATAAATACCGATTAAGCTTATAGGTCGATAGTCACCCAACTACATTGGATCCACCTTTTTAGGAACAAGAGTGACAAAAGAAGCATTGCATCTCTTGAAATATCACCATTTTCCCAAAACCAATTAATAGCATTAACTAAGTCCACCTTTATTATATCCCAAATTTTTTTGTAAAACCGCAAATTAAAACCATCGGCCCCGGGTGCCTTAGTACTACCACAATCCTTGATGGCATCAAGAATCTCACCTTCAAGAAAGGGTAGCTCTAAGGCAGCAGCTTCATCCAAAGTAATCGACGGATAAGTTAAAGCTTACATTTACATTTACAACTTACAATTACAATTTACATGTACATTTACAATTACATTTACATTTACATTTACATTTACAACTTACAATTTACAATTTACAATTTACATTTACATTTACATTTACATTTACATTTACATTTATTTATTTACAATAATACTATTTATGATGAGTGACACACTTTTCACAATGACTAAATACTATTTATGATGAGTGACACACTATTCACAATGACAAAATACTAACCCCAACTGGTTATTTTGGTAAACCTTTTATTTTTTTTAATATTTTTTTCCATTACTTTTAATAGAGCTTTTTTTATCCATTATATTTTATTAGTTTTTTAAAACGTTTAGCTAACCGACCGTTAATTATTTTTTTTAAATGTTAAATTAACCGGTCGTTAACCGACATAACCCAACCCCGTAACAAAATTATTTTTTTATCTTTCTTTTACTTACTTTTTTCCTTCTTTAATTTTATCGTTTAATTAACCGAATGTTAACTTTTTTTAAAAGTTCAATTAACTGGCCGTTAAACGACAAAAACAACAACACAGCGAACCACAATTTTTTTTATCCTCACTATTACTATTAACTATGTTAGTGTACATATAGGATTTAGATTATAAATTTCATGTAAATACCTGTATGTTCTGTTTATACATGTCAATGAGACCCCTTAGTACTTTAAGAATACCAATTGTTAGTAAAGAGAGGTTCCTATAGACTTATTTGTTTTTTTAAGTATATATTTGTTTCTTTTTATATTCGATATGAGACACCAATTAACCGATTATCTTCAACAAAATCTTATTTGTGTTTTTAAAAAAAATAGTTATTATGACCAGATACAATGATATATATAAATTACCAACCTCGTGATATTTTTAAAAAAAAATTTAGTTATAAATAAAACAGTTATAATAATACTATTCTAATAACCTAATTTTTTTAAATACACATCAACCAAACAATAAATTTAGGTATATACAGGGAGTAGTAGTTAATGTTTGACTTTAATTACCAAACTTACATATTTAAAAATCCTGATTAGGAAATACTAATCATATTTTTTTGAGAATACCAATCATGCTCTTATACTTTATTTTAAAAATGCAGTGACTGTTTTTTTATCCCTCAAAAGTTAAATTATTACATGCACATGAACATTAGAGCTAAAGTAACACGACAAATATAAAACAAAAATCACTACTACTTTTATTATATTGCTTGTTACTAGGCTATATTATTTCATTCTATGATGGGGCTATATAAGTAGTTGCCCACTAACAAGAAACAAGTACTAGTCACTTAAGCTAGAGTCTCACACCTTAATTATACTCTTGAAACTTTTGTTTGATCACATAAAAGTATGGAGAAAAGTAGATCGTTTCCGAATTACTCGGCTCCATACGTTGAAGCCCGATTTGCGTTTGAGGATCGTGATAAATCGTTCAGCTTCAACGGGCCGGGAGATCGAGAAAATCCTGAAGTGAAGAGAAGAAAAAGAGTAGCTTCATATAACATGTACACCATGGAAGGCAAACTCAAGTCTTCTTTAAGGAATAGTTTCAAGTGGATCAAGAACAAGTTCACCGACACGCATGGTTCATAAAGTTCTTGACTTTAATTTTTGTGTGTGTTTGTACATAAGTGTGCCTGCAACTTTTTATATGTTTTTTTTTTTTTTTTGTTCATTTTCTTGCTTTATATCAATTGTTAAAATGATGATTATGGGTCTAGTTTATGTGAACTTGTAAGGTTGTTCATTAGGATTTGGGATCAAGCGTAGATTGTAAGAACTTTTATTACATGTCTGTTTATGCAGTTGTGATAATTATAATTACTGTAAAATGAAACCATTAGCGAATTTGGAGTTAGGCTTGATGTTCTTCTATATATGAGTATTAAATTTTGGTGATTTTAGTGTTATCTTAGAATCATTTTAGGTAATTGGGATTTACTTGAAAGAATTAACAACGGGTTTAGAGGGTGTGTAGTCGACGACCGTAACAGTTGACTAGACTGCCCCAAAAATTTTGGGGTCAAGGGACACGACCCCTTCCGGGTCAAGGGGCAGCACCTCAGGTTAAAATACTTGCTTTTCATTATGAACTACAAATTCTCTTATACACTTTGGATTTGAATCTTGTTGTTGTATTATCCCAATTAGAATTTCGTGATACTCGAGGCTTCTAGGGTCGAAATACTTAATTGAGAAAGTAATTTTACGATTCAAGAACCAATCGGGTTATCAGTTACAACCTTGTTTTCCTACAATAAATAGGTAAAGGGATAAAAATTTACCATGTTCAGGCTACCACCCGGGGAAGGAGTATTTTTTAGTCATGTGTACGCGATATAACCGGGTTATTTCGTGATCGTTTCTGACCCTTATCCTTAACCATTAGTGAGGTTTGAACCAGTGACCTCAACCACCGGGCATATTCTCAAAAACTAACGAATCAATAAGCATGAACCATACCAAATGGTTTGATAACAATGATCATTTTATTGGTTTTGTATGCAGTTCAATTGTCGAAAAAACAAATCCATGAGACCGACAACAAGTATACATAAAGTATTAAAACATGAATATTGAAAATAAATTGTCTAACAAAAGCCTAATGTTCATTATCTAATCCAAAGAGTTTGGATATTTTCTCAATGTCTAGATGTCTAAAATCAACATTTGACATAGTACGACGATTGAGACCGTTTCTGTTATCTTCTATATGATTGACTGTTTGTGTGATAGATGCGAGTAAAAGCGGGAAGTTTTTTATGTTCTTTAAAGCGTTAGGGTGAGCTTCGGTTCTTGCAGACCTGTTGTTCGGAGGATTAGTATCAAAAGTAAACGGCGGTGATGGCTCCATAGTCATATTTGTCCTTTTACTCAATGGGTTGTTGTTGCTACTTGTGTTCTGACCCGTTTCTTGTCTTATCGAGTTCCTGTCAACGAGCTTCTCGTGCTGCATAATCAAGAAGAAGAAAAAAAGATTTAAGCTTTCTCCATTCTTGGCTGATTGAACCTATTTTGACCCATTTGACCCGTTTTGAGTTGAGTAATTACCTCTCTAGATGATCCAGAATTTTCAGTTGAGACTTCAGAAAAGGAGACTTTTCTTGCATGACCTTTGCTAGATTTATCACTTCTTTGTTTCGATTTCAAGGTCCTGTTCCTGTTTAAAAAAAAACTCACGAATATCATTAATTTCTTGTTCTATACGAACGAAACATTATCAGTGCTCACGAACGCATTAACAGACGCTTCTAAGCAACGATCTTGATTCACCCCATTTGACTAGTTCAAGTCAAAGTTAAAGCATAACCCAAAGCGACCCATTCAAATTTCAGTAACAAACACACTGAATGTTGAATGGTTTAGCATTCAATGTTGAACCAGATGCAATTAAATGCACCCTTAGATTTGGTGTATTAATGACACGAAACAACTACTGCAATCTGTTTTTCAATTTCGACCAAAAGGGAGTGTGACCAGAGGGTGCGCCTTGTGCGCAATTCACCCTGTACCAGGTCTCGCGCTCAGGGGCTTGATTACCCGAGGTTTACCCTCTATGGGGGAGTCAATGCACTCGTTCATAGGGGGTTTCCTTGCTAATCCAAAAAAGAAAATTCAAGAAACTGATGACGTACTTTCTCCTGTCATGAAACTGATTTGGTTCGTCTTCCTGTTTGTTTATAACAGGCAAATTTGAGAGCTCGCATGCTAATGGACTTGAAGTGAAGAACTGTCAACAACAATATGCACCAATTAGATACTGATCAAAAAAATACGGGTGGGGTTTAACAAAATAAATATATAGAGTCCAATTTAGAGACCCAAACCCAAATCGCATATATGGATGAGTTCGTCTGCGATTCTGGGTAAAGGTTGTAGTTTGAATAAACCCGACCCGTTTAACTAGTATTTATCATTTAAGAGTTATCAATGAGTGGTCAAACCAATCAACTTGTTTCTGTTTTATCTAACTTGTTAGTTTACTCATATAACTCATTATAAATGATATGAAAATCAAAGTCAATAATTTCTTCAAATTTAGAAGAATTATTGAGTCGACAACAATCGTCGATTTATTGGCGACTTGACTGACTCTTAGAGCCTAAATTAAATTCCAGGCAGGATTTAAAACCCATGAAAATTTGATTCTACCATTTTCATGGCGTCAATTATTATTATTTTTATTTTAGTATTTTTATTTTTTTTTTAAACTTTTTCCTACTTAAAGGCCGGAGGTCCTCTCGGAAGCAATCTCTTTATCCGTCCAATAAAGAGAGGGATGACTTTCTCTACTCTTGAGAGTGTTTTCACTCTGGGTGGGGAAATGACTTGTCTTTATTCTAGGATAGGGGAAGGATTGTTTACATCTGACCTCCCCCATACACCACTCATTGTGGTATTGGGTTTTGTTGTTGTTCTTGTTCTTAGAAGAATTATGGAAACTTGGAACAATAAAATTGATGAACTCACGTTGTTTTGGAGTGCAGACGCGCAAGTTCCACGAGATGTCGGGTTAAGAGCTAGAAGTGTAGTTAAGAGGCTCAACGATGAAGGCGGAAAATTTGCAAATGCTTCATGAAAACTTGGAGCGTAGTGTTGTGGTGGTCGAAACGTTGTTGGCGGTTTAATTGTTTTCCAGTAGTCATCATTTGGCGATCCACAAAGCTTAAAGATCCTATGAAGTTGTTCAACCTGCAAACAAAATTACACAATAATAAGGTTAAACGTGTCAAATTTGATCAACTTATCTATAAATTGTGTAACAGGTCAAACATATACCGAAAAATTGCTTATAGAGATCGGGTCATATAGTTCAAATGGGTCAACAATCGCCCAAAGTATATTTTAGTTACACAAACATCTATATAATTTATTTTATAATGTATTTATTTGACACACTGCGCGAAGAGATAGTGTTTTTGGGTCAATCCAATCCCAATTGACCCAACCAATTTGACACACTGCGGGTAGAAAAAGTTTTTAGGTAGGAATATTAACCTCGGTTCTTCCAGGCATAACGGGTCGGCCCACAAACATTTCGGCCAAGAGACATCCTGTGCTCCAAAGATCAATACCGACTCCGTATTCTGTAGTACCTAAAAGCAATTCGGGAGCTCGATACCAAAGTGTCACAACTCGGCTAGTTAGGGGTCGTTTCTGTTTAGGATTGTAATAGTTAGCCAGCCCAAAATCTGCTATTTTTAGCATCCCGTTTTCGTCTATCAACAAGTTGGATCCTTTAATGTCCCGATGTAGAATCCCTCTCTCGTGACAGTGTTCCAGACCCGACAGTAGCTGCTGCATATAGCACTTCACCTGTGTACCCAAAAATGGCTAAGAATATTGTTGAGTGGTGGCAAATTTAACCCAATTAACTAAAAGCGGGTCTATATAGTTTTTTTCCCTCAACGGGCAAATACATAACTGAGATTTATTTCTATTATTGGTTACTAAATAGATTTACAAAGCTTCAGACATTAATAACACAATATTTGTGACTTTCGACCAATTTGACCCATATGACTCATTCATAAGAAAATGGACCAAATTTGCCACTTATAAACAAAAGTGTAGTTTGAATATCAAAAAGTGTTTAAGGTGGACCTGTGATTCAGTTAGCCTTCCTTCGGGTCGAGTAATAACTCTAGTCAAATCCGACTGCATGTAGTCAAAGACGAGATAAAGACTATACTGCATTCTCGACGTCGCAAGACCTTCAAGCTTGATAATATTCGGATGGTCTAGTTTCTGTAAAATAATAATCTCTCGGGCCATAAACTTCACACTCTCGGGCTCTGACGTGTCAAAACGAACCTTTTTTAACGCCACAATCTTTCCGGTATCCCTATCTCGAGCTTTATACACGTTGCTATACGTCCCATGGCCTATCTACAATCAAATAAAAAACTTGTAATTCAATAAAATGGCGGAGGTTCACCATGTACGACTCCTGGCAGTTTGAAAACAGGTTGTCATCTAGAGATTAGTCTGCTCGTAAAGCGAGTCAGAAACTTGGGCCCGAAAGGGAACTCAAAACTAAAATGGTTTTTGAAAAAAAATAAATAAATAAACTTGCTATTCAGATCATCAAGTCAACTCTAGTTTGGCATGTCTTAATGGAATTTCATTTTTGACCCATTTTGACACCTAGATCAGTTACTTGTAATTTTTGCTAACGACTTATAAGTCTATGATCACACAAAAAAAAAAAAAAGGGCAGTTAACAGTAAAATCAGCCAAACAAACTAATAAATTCATATGCAAACATCTAAAACTACTGTAACTCACTAATGTGCATATAAGATCAAAATTTACATCATCAAAATCTAAACAAAGAACAGAATAAGTATGACTAACCTTAGCAAGCTTATCATAAGAATCGGCAGTTTTAGATACTAGATTAGCCAAAACATGTGACGGAATATTATCAATAAGCCATTTAGGCCATCCGCCGATTAAGTCATCAGAACCAATCTTCTTAACAACTCGAGAAACTTTTGCAATAACAGCAACTGTTTTCCTACCTTCATCCTCACCACCTGCTTCCTTTTTTACATTATAATCGTTATTTTCAATAATTTTATAATTATAATAAATATTATTCTTATTATTATCATCGACAGTTTTGTTGTCTTTGATCTCAGGAACTTCAACAAACGCAGGTTTTTGTTCAACAACACTATTCGATTTTCCAACGTACCCATTATCAATCTTTAACTTATTTAGACCACCACCAACACTGGAACCAGTTGATTGTTGACGATTATAAGATGGTGACGGTTTTCCTTGAACGCAACCCATAATCGTTCTTATTATTATTCAAGGCATCAAACAAAGATGATATTTGGTGCAAGTGAAATATGAATATGAATGTAAAGTATAATAATGGCTTACAAGTATTAAAGGAAAAGACAGATGATCGATTAGGCCGGCTACAAAAAGACAGAAAATGGAATAATAATTCATAATCCATGATAATAATAATTAGTTTATGAATAAGATTGTGTGATTAAGATTTGGGCTGTGATTACAAGGCTCACTAATATCAACAAAAATCTGTCAATGCATGCAATGCAAAAAAGTAATATATGTTTACAAATGTACAGAGGTATACAAATGGTTGAGTGTTTTGCAGAAACTTAAGTTCATAGTTTAAAAAAGAAAACAAAAATCAAGTCCTTATCAAAGATTAATTATCCTCATAAATCAAGTGTTTTGCAGTGTTATTTAAATATAAAAAAAAAAAGGTACACTACATACCAAACTTATATATTCATGTGGAAATTATCAAACCAGCTGTTGGCTACAGAGTAAGTTCATATAATCAGCGATCACAGTTTAATAGTTATTTGAATAAGTGTAGTGTACACTTTGTTACAGTAATATATTGATGATTAATGAACTTATAAATGGATGGATGATTAAAGTTGTGATTTTTTTGTGTGAATAAAATACATAAAAGTTAAACAAAAAACTTAAAGGGAATGGGTCCAAAATAGTCAAATAGATCTACTAGGTGAAACTAGAAAGTCACCGGAAGTCCAATGTTTATGTACAACCTCTAAATCGCTAAAAGAAAGTATTATTGCAATAAAATTGTTTTTATGACCAACTTTAACGCACAATTATGTATAAATAGGTGGACAAAAAAAGTGTTGGCATGTTAACCCAACCTGACCCAGGCCATTCTGAACCATAGTAAAAAATGACCCATTTCAACTCAAATCTGTTTTGCTCAGTTACCTAATCCACACATATTGCAACCCTAGTTAGCATATATATAGAAGTCATTATAACTCAAAAGACAGCAGAAGTAACTTACAAGGAAATGGGATCAGATGAGAACAGGTCGAAATCACTCAAAACACACTTTAATTTATACAACCCACCAACACTATATCAGATAATTATTATTATTGTAATAAGATTAAGTTTCTTAATAGCATTCAACAAACCAAATTTATATAGAACTTGTTTCAGAGTTTTGTAAAGAAGGAAATGAAAGGAAGGAACTAAGGAGGAATGGAATCCTTCCATAAGAAGGAATGAGAGTTAAGATGGAAAACCAAACCAAATTCTTCATCTTCTTCTTTTCCTTTCTTTCGAGAAAACCATTTCATATAAGTTTCTCTTCAGTTGTTTTCTTTTCTTTTCAATATATAACTCGGGAACATAGCCTTAAAAAACATGGTTGCAACCAACGATTGTGGCTGCCGTTGTGGCGGTTTGGTAACTAGCTCGTCTCGTTTCGCCTAAAACCGTCTTAGTAGTCGGTTAACGCTAAAAGTCAGGTTAAAGTCGGGAAAATCGGTCAACGTCGGTCAAAAATTGACTTTTTGTCTAGCCTTGCTCTAGTGTAAACGAAAATCTCAAAACCTATTTAAAATTAGTTGATACTTACATAATAAATACACTATAAATATATAAAACATTTTTAAGAACCTATATACTGTATTATTTAAGAGTCAGTGTTAGTCAATGTTCGTCTCAACCCCGTCTCGACATATTCGACCTTTCAGATCCTGAACGACTCATCTCCATCTCGCGTCTTTTTTCAACATTGTTAAGAAGCAAAATACGATTGGACTATGTACAGATGTGTAAACATCTCCAGCACTAATAACGGTGTCCTTTTATGACTAGCTTATGCTCGTAGCTGGGTGGCTGAGGTATGCATCAAAATGTGAAAGCATTACCTATGCTTGACAGCTTGAGACCATCTTATTATGTGCAAAATGACACAAGTAAAACATAATCCACCTTCTCTAACCCTTATTTCAGACACATCACATAAAAACATAATTAGCTGTAGGAATAATATACATACGAAACTGAAAATTACAAGTAACATACAAACATGCTATGTGTTAACGTAATCACAAATAGAAAACATGAATCTAGATATGCAATATATAAGGATAAACATAAGCGTAAAACGATCAAACCGAATTGAAGGGTTGAACCGGGCTTGTGTTTGACACAATTCCCTTAAACATATTCGACGTCTGTTCCCAGTGTACACCGGTTCGAAGCAGCATGTACTGCCGGACGAGAGCACTTGCCTGAAAAAGAGACCGGAAGCGGGGTGACCGAAGTTGTAAAAGAAGAAGCTGGAAAATTAATGTAAGAGGGTTATGATTTTTGTTTATGTGTTAGTTGATGCCTTTTTCTCAATACCAAATTTTGGTATTTATCGTGCAAACAAGATCTCAAACTGTAAGAAAAGATTTACAAAATCACACAAATATATTTACAAAATCCTTGATTGATAAATCAAATCTTTTAGGATTTGAAAAGGATTTACAAAATCACATAAAAAAATATTTACAGAATCCTTGATTGATAAATCAAATCTTTTAATTTCTTAGTTTGCACTTAAACTAACAACTTTGAGACGCGATATCTCATTCACCATTAACCCGTTTTGGACACGCATTAGTGGCTACAAAACCCACTAAATAGTCGTTAATATATATCACTTTATTATATATAGTTTTTGTCCAAAAAATTGGTGGAACATACTTTCCAACCAAATTTTCCAACAATCCCCCACATGAATGGAGATCGCTTCTTAGTAACAACTATCTTCCGATTAAATTTCAGCGGTTGAATCTTGCATACGATAAGTAGGTGTTACCCTTTGAACTTTCGCTTGTGAAAACGCACTTAGTCTACTGGCTCTGAGTAGACGCCGATGTCTTTGAACTCGTCTGCCTTTTTTGTAGGCGACAATACGCTTCACACAAGACTCTCCCTGACAATCTCAAGTCCTCGTAGTTATGTTCGTTATGGTCATGAACATTAGCCTGGTTATGCGAGAGCTTATCAAGTATTGTGCCCCAACAATACCCTTCGAAGCGACCCCACTTCTCTCTCACATAGGTGATTCACCACCGAATGACTACTAATTAACCACGCATGATTATTTCAGTTGAATAATTAAAAGTCATGGGCTTATCCTCTTACATGTCACTTTTAGGAATGAACTAGGAAGTCTACTCATAATTAGTAAACTCCCTTTAAAAAGGTGTAGGGGTTACTAGTTTAGTAATTAACTCCCCCACAGTGACTTCGCCAGTTCATACAAGTAGGTTGTCCTATTGAACTCAAATCTTGGGATCTCCAGTCAACTGAGTTAGGTTTTCCTTCATATAAACTTAGCCTTTCAGGAGCTTCAGTCCCATTCCCACGTACGACCTATACACTAACTCTCTGCTTAAGCCTTTTGTCAGCGGATCCGCAATATTATCCTTTGACTTCATATAGTCAATAGTGATAATTCCTATAGAGATTAGTTGTCGTACTGTATTATGTCTACGTCGTATATGTCTATTCTTACCATTATACATTGTGCTATGAGCTCTACCAATCGCCGATTGGCTATCACAATGTATACTTATGGCCGACACCGGTTTAGGCCATCTTGGTATATCTTCGACGAATTGACCTTGCCATTCTGCCTCTTCACCAGCTTTGTCTAAAGCGATGAATTCTGATTCCATCGTGGATCTAGCAATAACCGTTTGTTTAGACGATTTCCACGATATAGCAGCACCTCCAAGTGTGAATACGTACCCACTTGTTGCTCTGGAATCATTTGTATCAGATATCCAGTTTGCATCACAGTGACCTTCAATCACTGCCGGATATCTGTTATAATGCAGCCCGTACTCTCGAGTATATCTTAAGTACCGAAATAACTTAGTTATACAATTCCAGTGCAACGTTCCTGGATTACTTCTGTATCTACTTAGCTTGCTTACAACATATGCTAAGTCTGGTCGAGTACAACTCATTAGATACATTAGGCTGCCAATAATTCTTGAGTACTCTAACTGGTTAATAGGTTCTCCTCTGTTCTTAGCTAGATGTTGACTTGGGTCAATGGGAGTTCTAGCTATATTAGAGTCATTAGCATTGAACTTCTCAAGAATCTTACCCACATAATGGGTTTGACTTAGAATAGGTCCACTTTCGGTTCGTGTGATTTTTACTCCCAATATCACATCCGCTAAACCCATGTCTTTCATGTCAAACTTTGATTTCAACATGTCTTTTGTAGATTTAATCATCTTCTCATTACTACCAGCAATGAGCATATCATCTACATATAGATAAAGGATAACATATCCACTTGGTGTGTCTTTCACATACACACACTTGTCACATTCATTGATCTTAAATCCTGAATCAAGCATGACATTATCAAACTTCTGGTGCCATTTTTTAGGAGCTTGTTTTAATCCATATAAAGATTTAACAAGTTTACACACTTTCCTTTCTCGTCCATGTGCTAGAAACCCCTCAGGTTGTTCCATGTAAATCTCTTCTTCTAGATTTCCATTTAGGAAAGCGGTTTTCACATCCATTTGATGTACTTCCAAGTTTATAATGGCGGAAATGGCAAGTACCAACCTGATTAAGGTTATTCGCGTTACCGGCGAATATGTATCAAAGTAATCTAGACCTTCTCGTTGTCTATAACCTTTGATCACCAACCTTGCCTTATACTTATCAATGGTACCATCTGGCTTTAACTTCTTCTTGAAGATCCATCGATAACCTAGTGGCTTGCATCCCGGAGGAAGATCCA
This sequence comes from Rutidosis leptorrhynchoides, assembly GCF_046630445.1. Taxonomy (NCBI): domain Eukaryota; kingdom Viridiplantae; phylum Streptophyta; class Magnoliopsida; order Asterales; family Asteraceae; genus Rutidosis; species Rutidosis leptorrhynchoides. The sequence goes on from NC_092334.1 coordinate 548,394,603, forward strand.
CTAACTCCCAAGTATGGTTTTGTAAAATAGAATCTATTTCACTTTTAATGGCCTCCTTCCATTGAGGTCCTTCTAAGGAAGACACCGCTTCACGGTAAGTTGTAGGTTCATTTTCAACCATGTAAGTGTGAAAATCAGGACCGAACGATTTTTCTGTCCTTGCTCTTTTGCTTCGTCTCAGCTCAAGCTCTTCTTCCTCAGATTCTACTAGTTCCTCTTGAACTCGTTCATGAGGTGTCATAACTTCAACACCTTCATCGTCTATTCTAGACGAACTTCCATGTTCATTTGTAATGCACGGAAATACATTTTCAAAGAACGAAGCATTTCTTGATTCCATGATTGAACCTTTGTGTACATCCGAAATCTTAGATTCATGCACAAGGAACCGATAAGCCGTACTGTGTTCAGCATATCCAATAAATATGCAGTCAACAGTCTTTGACCCTATCTTTTGTGCCTGAGGTAGTGGAACAGCTACCTTCGCTAGGCACCCCCACACTTTGAGGTACTCATATGATGGTTTTCTTTTCCACCATAACTCGTATGGGGTTTCATCTGTAATGACCCGGAAATTTTCGACTAATTTTAAACCAAACTCTCGATACGATTTAATATTTCTAACACGATATGCAAAGTCTGTTAGGTTAAGTCTAAAAAATTTTTGAACTATTTTTGTACATTCATTGGACCTTCAACTGTGTTCGACGATTCACGAACAATTAATTGTAAATAATTATGTGTATATGAGTATAGGTGCATATATATTATAACATGATAACTTTGAATATATTATTTAGAAATAATCATTTTTGTTTTCTTAACGAAGTTAATAACGAATTTACGTATATTAAAAATTGTAAGATAATATATATATATATATATATATATATATATATATATATATATATATATATATATATATATTATAATATAAGTAAGTTGTAAATAACATATATATATGTATATATATATATATATATAAGAAATTTATAATATTTCATTCCATATGAAGAGTTATATGGTAATATTATTATGTTATACTAAAAAATATTATTTTTAAGTATTAGCATTATTATTATTGTTTTATCAACTTTTATCATTATCAATAAAACTATTAATTCCATTAAGATTATTGAAAGCATTATTAATTATTATTATTATCATTAATAGTAATAAGTATTATTAATATTATTATATATATTATTATTAGTAATATTATTTTTATCATTAATATTATTATTATCATTATTATTCGTTATTAGCATTAATATAATTATAAATTATTATTATTCATTAAATATGAGGCATATAGCAAATTCTGTTGTATATCACCATCCGTTATTCTCTTTTCTTCCTGAACGCACCCTCTTGTCAATCACTAAAACACTTTCGAATTAAAACATATATTACTGTGTTTAGAATACGACATGAAACGGAATTATAATGAATCTATATTACTGTATCACTTTCACTTTTGGAATTTATGTGATTTCAAAATATAGTACTAGTACTGTGCTTGTCCTCCGTTTCCACTAAAACTAATCTATTGTCTATTATGTATGTATGTATGTATGTATGTATATATATATATATATATATATATATATATATATATATATATATATATATATATATATATATGTATGTATATGTGATACATAGATAAAGACACTGCATCATAAACACTAGATTTTTGTTTCTTCTCCCTTGTATCAACCTAACTGTATATGATTCGTTTCCTGTTTCTAATTTGTTACTAGTACAAATCAATCCATAATAAGAACAAAATCTGTTAGGAATCACAATCACAATCAGATTAAAATATCTCCTTTATCTGTTTCACATCTCTTACATACTGTAAACAATTTTGTTTCATGTCCCTGGAATTGATAAACATCAAAATCGATAGTACAAATCAGTTGAAATTATAAACTGCTTTAAATTCTATTATCTCTGATTGAATATTTCATGTCTGCAAATCTGTTAGAAGTCAATTTCATGTCTGCTACATAACAAATATAATCGAATATTGATGCTGTAGTAATCTTCCAATATCACAATATATATATCATCACTGCAAATGAGAATTAAAAACAGAAAAATATAAAACAAAACTCACTTGAAAAATTACTTAGTAACTCCAAACCACACCATCACAAGACCTTCTTCTTCTTACTTCGATCAACCATCACCACAATTCACCATCTACATCACTACCACCACAGCTGCTACGTGTTTCTGTTATTCTGTTTTGAACGACCCAAACCGCCACCATAACAGCCTGATTTTTACAGCTACTATCGTGGTTTCTCTGGTTCCTTCAATGCTACTGTTACAGCCGTAAGTCACCTTCAACTATCACTTGAAACCACCTCTTTTTATCTTGATTTTTTTTGTGTTTCTCGAACACCAACACTTCTACAAACCACCATTGTTACAGCCTTTCGAACCAAAACCAAAACAACCATCAATACGTTTCTGTTTTTCTATTGTGTTATGATGTGTGCGAGGTGTACTAGGAAATAGTTATAATTTTTACAAGGAAATACTATTAAATATGATACAATTTTACACAAGATATTTATTTATTTATAGAATGGATATACCTAAACCTTGCTACAACACTTATAGGCAGTGTACCTAATCGTATAGTAGTGTAGTTTTTAGTAAGTCCGGTTCGTTCCACAGGGAAAATTAAACAAGCTTAACGCTATATTAGTTTTAAATTTATAAAAATACAAATATATATATAAGTAATATTATTATTATAAAAGGGGTTTTTTTACCGTTTAATGACCGGTTTGTCGATTTTAAAACTTTAGTCGCAGTTAAAACCTAATGTAAAATATAAAAAAAAATATAACTTAATTTAAAGCGTAAAGTAAATAACGATGATGAAATTGCGATAAATAAAAGTGCGATAAATAAAAAGTACGACAATTAAAGAGCACAATAATTAAAAGTGCAATTAAATACAATGACAATAAATAAAAATGCGATAATTAAAAGTGCAATTAAATATAAAATAAAGGAAATTAAATATGAAATAAAGGAATTATGCTTATTTAAACTTCTGTAATCATGATGTTTGACGTGTTGATTTTTAGTTTATTCTCATGGGTTAATTGTCCTTTGTCCTGGATTATTCGATATGTTCATACGGATTTGTCCATAATAGTCCATCAGTCATAAATATAAAGTGCAAAAGTCTTCGTCAAATTATTCTTATTCTTGAAGTCAAATATTCCAACTAATTGGGGATTCGAATTGTAACAAGGTTTTAATACTTTGTTTAATGAATACACCAGGTTATCGAATGCGTGTAAACCAAGGTTTTACTACTTTGTTAACAATTACACCGATTACCCTTGAATGTAATCCACCCCTGTTTCAACAAGTCTATTAACTATTAATCCAGTTTCGTGTTCGGTAAAATGAACAATTATTGGTATTTATAGATATCCCGCCCACCGTACCCAGTCAAGCGTATGTGGTTATATATAAATACGTCAAATTATAAGTCTATATATTAATTTAACGAGGTATCTTTTAGTTAATATAAGACCCATTAATAGCCCATAGTCTAATTTCTACAAGTGTCGTTCTTTTATCCAAACCCCAATTATGGTACAAAGCCCAATTACCCAATTTTAATATTTAGCCCAACATCATGATTACTTCGGCATTAAATAAGCATAATAATAACTTAGCTACGATACATTAATATAAAAATAACATTAACCATAACTTACAGTGATTAAAAATAGCGTAGCGTTACACGGACAGAATTTTGACTTACACCCTTACAACATTCGCTAACATACCCTTATTATTAGAATTTAAAATTAAAATTAAAATTAAAATTAAAATATAAATATATATATATATATATATATATACGTTGATGAATGAGAAGAGAAAAGATGTGCTTTAGGTTCGTGCAAAGCCTGTCTTTTATAGGCATGTGGCCAGAAAAAGGCCTTCATACGATCGCATGGAAAATATGCCTACAGGCCATGCGATCGCATGGTGGTAGGTAACAGCTCACAATTCTTTGTTTTCTTGTTTGTCGACGTTTTAATAAATAAATATAATATATAAATAATTATAAGAATTATTTAAATATTATATTATATTTATGTGCATAGTTGACTTGAAATTTTTAGTCCGTTACGTCGAGCGTTGAGAGTTGACTTTGGTCCCGGTTCCGGTTTTTCGAACGTCCTTGCGTACAATTTAATATCTTGTATTTTGCATTTCGCGTCTTGTACTCTTGTAATTTTGAGACGTTTCTCATCAATAATTGGAACCACTTTGATTGTATTTTGTACTTTTGAGCTTTTTGGTCGTTTGCGTCTTCAATTCGTCGAATCTGTCTTTTGTCTTCACCTTTTATTATTTAAACGAATATCACTTGTAAATAGAACAATTGCAACTAAAAGCTTGTCTTTCTTGAGGGATAATGCTATGAAATATATGTTCGTTTTTAGCATTATCAAATATTCCCACACTTGAGCGTTGCTTGTCCTCAAGCAATATAGTCTTGAAATAAAAATACTAGAATCACTTCTTTATTCTTCACACTTTGTACATCAGTGATTTCTATACGGCGGTATAAACAATGGTAGTAACGATGTGGTTTACAGTCCCACATGACTATAAAAATTTAGATCCATTAAGGAAATTGGATCTTTATGAAAACATTTGATCTTTTGAAGATTAAATCTAGCTTTTACCCTAGATAAGTTTTCCGGAATAACCCTTCACCGGTGTTTGCAAATTATTTTTGTGGGTTTGGTGGGTTTCAGATTTGAAAATTTTAGCTCAAAACTTACGGTTTTGTGTCACCCACTTGCTAACATTGTATTAGGAAAGCAACACATCCAGTATACTTGTTCCGTATATTACCTTTCAGTAAACTACAGTCCGGTTGTAAAGGAAAGCGTTGAACAAGCAACTGTTAAGGCAATGTCCCCTGACATGCTTTTAATTATGGTTTATAACGTGTCGGATGCAATTACTATCCTTGGTAGGAGCAATAGTAAAGCTCACCCTATAATTTTTCGGTTTGGCACAAGATCCTGTCTTTTACCATACTATGCAACCACCGTTCTTACGGTTGACACCCGATTTGGTTCATGTGACCTAATGAATTCCAGGTGAATTCCTAGGATTTTACGTTCAATGGTAATGAACGCATTGAAAATGGGTTTTCAGAAAATAAATCGGTTTGTAATTTTGATCAAAATATTTTCTCGTTCAAGCTCGAGTTTAGATATCATCGAATTCCATGAGTTTGTAATTCTCAATCTTTAAAAGTCAATCTCAAGGATTGAGTAATATCAGTCTTAAAAGCTGATTTTTGATCTTTTAAGGAGATTATCCTTTCTGGAGATCGGATTCATTAGTCTTATCCAGCTAATTTGTACGGCGTCCTCCCCATTTTACAAGACAGATCCTCTCATGGTTAGGATAAGTCTGACCACTTGGCGACCCTGTTTGATGCTGAGGTCCGTGGATTTCCTGCTGATTTTAGAGATGACTTTTCTAGATTTTTCGTCAACTTACAGCTGGTCTGGACGACAACTTCCTGACCTAAATCAAGAAGCGCGTTTCTTTTTCGGAAGACTTTACTTCCTTTTAATGATGGAATTGATTCATCGTGTAGATCCATCTTTCTTTCAAATATATTACAATTTTCCGGGTAAAATGGTTAATTTTGTCCAAAACAAAAGTATCTTTGTACAAAATATGTGATATATATTTTAAAGAACTTGGTAAATTTTTTCCACACTTGGCTTTTATTTTCCTTTCTTTGCCTTTTTATTGACCTCTATTCCATTTTAAATGAGTTCTAACATTTTGGGTTGTTTCTCAATTTATGTCCTTTCCGAGGTAACAATAATTTCGGTGTTAACACCTAGTTTTATCGTTCATAAATATGTATAAACATGATTTTGAATTCATTTAATTGAAAATTTTGAAAAATTTTACTAGAATTGGGTAGTCAGTATATAAGACTAGGGCTGTTCTTTATTATCAGAGAGCACTAGATTCTAATACAACTACTGCTATACTAGTATTTTTAATGGTAACCAAGTGTATAAGTTTAAAATTTTAAAAATCTGAAATAATTTAACCCCTTCCCACACTTAAGATCTTGCAATGCCCTCATTTGCAAGAAATCAGTAACAATTTAAATTATTGAGAGTGATTAGCGTAGAAAAATGATTAAATTTTACCAAGGTTTCCAAACATATTGGCGTTTGTTTTTTTTTATTTTATAAAAAGCTTATAACTTTTAAAACATATAATTAAATTAAATTTTAAAAATTTGTTTCTTTTTAGGAGTGAGGGTGTTTCGGATCGTTGTCCTAGTCCGTCCCTCGATAAAATTTTAAAATTTGTCAATTTAAAGCGCGGCTTTAAAAGTAAAGATTTTTGAAATTTTTTTTTTTTAATGTTTTTGGCATACTTTAATTCAACAAGATTAAAAATAATGATAATAAAAGTTATCGTCCCTCCCTTGGGTAGAGCAATTTTGGTTCAACGACCTAGTCTTCAACTCACGACGAATTTTAAAAATCATATTTTTAACTTAGCGAAATAAAGTAAATTTTTGTTTTTAAATTCACACCAAACTTAATTTAAAATGCATAAAATTAAAAATTCATATTATTATTAATTAAAAATTCACACCAAACTTAAATTATACTTTTGTTTTTATACATACAAACTTATATTAAAAATATTAATTTTTTTAAATATTTACAATTTTAAATATATTGATTTTAAAAAGTTCACAATAATAATTTAATATTTAAATATTAATTTTAAAAACATGGTAAAAATAAAATTAAAAAAAATCTTTTTGGTCTTTTATCCCACTTTAAACAATCAAATATTATCAAAAATATACGCCCCTCTTTTCGGTAAAGTAATTTCGGTTCCATAACCTAGTTTAACTCATGACGAATTTCTGAAATATTTTGGGTTGATTGATTAAAGATATTTATACCTTAAGAATAAACGGTAAATTTCGCAGTGATGTAGTAAATTTTTGTATGATATCAATAATTTCGGTCGCAAAACCTAATTTTATTGAGTACCATTTTAATACTTTATAGCGAACGATTTAGCGTTTATTATCAAAAGGTTAAAAGCAATAAAAATAAAAATAAAAACTGTACATACTTACCTGTGAAATAGAATTCTTAGTGACCTGCTTTAGCCCACTCATAAGATAGTCGGATTAATTGGTTTTCCATAGCTACATAGGCGTAACCTCGAGCATTCAACGTTTTTTCTTCGAAACATATGAACGGTACATCTCTGCATAAAGTAACGAATTCGGTATTGGAATATGTCTGATTTGTCGAGTATTTTCCTTCGTGTGACCATTTTCCGCATTTGTGACATCTTTCAAGGTGTTGTGCTCTTCTTTTCGCTGCGGATTTTGATTTTCCTTTACCAAACTGTAACTTATTATTTTCGTTCCTGGATTCTTTTCTTACTCCGTCCAATTTACCTCTGATTAATGATACCAATTCACTTGGAAGGGTGTCATTATTACGTTTAGTGATCAAAGCGTGTAGCATTAGACCATAGTTTAATTCACAGGAAGTCTTCATCTCGTAAAACCTAAAAAAAATAAAAATTCAGAATGGGGGAGAAGACTAATTCTTTAGGGTCTGCTAGGGAAAGACCATTCGGGTTCCATTTTCGAGAACTACACGAAAACAGAAAATCTAACTCTAACATAAATACATATTATCCTAAAAAGATTCGATTCTCCCCACACTTAGTTGAAATTGTGATTAATGTTATTTTCAATTGGATCATCAACAACTTGTATATCTCTGACTTTTACTTCAATCCATTTGTTGATTTTCTCCGTAACTTTCACAAATTCAACTAACATCGCCTTTTCTTTTGGCGATAAATTGGATACTAATCGGTTACATAATTTAAAGTTTCCCTTAATCTTAGCATCGTGAATCTGTTTATAAAGTTTCTTCGTTGAACTGTTAAAAACGGGTTCATCTAATTTCGTATCATCAACGGGGTTCTTTGTGATTGGATCATCATTAAGTGTTTCTTCATCTTCCCCACACTTATGCATTTTTATTGGTTTAACAGTTTTGGTTGGTGGAGATCTAAACTTTCGGTTCACAAAGGTGATCGATGTATCACCATCCCTAAGTGTCATTCAACCTTCTCTTACTTCAATGAATGCCTCGGTGAATGCTAAAAATGGGCGACCTAAAATTAGAGGAATATCGAGATTTTCCTCCATATTAATCACTATGAAGTTTGCAACAAAGGTCAAACTTCTCACGTTAACAAGTAAATTATTTGCTATTCCAACCGGGTGTTTAATGGTTAGGTCAAATGATTGAACACCTATTTTGGTTGGTTTTAATTTACCCATACCTAATCTTTTGTATAAGGAAAGAGGCATAATATTTGCACTTGCTCCTAAATCTGCGAGTCCATTATATACAGCACCATCATTAAGTAAGCAAGAAATGATAAATTCACCCGGGTCTCCTGCTTTAGTAAGTCGAGTTGGTTTGTAAACCTTTTTCGGATGTTCTTTTCTTGGTTCTTTCACTTCTATTTGAACTTCTTATTCACATTTTTCTTCGTTTCTTGGAATGGGAGGTTTGTATAAGAATTCTTCTCCATCACTCAAATTTGAATCCTCTCTATTTTCCAATTTTAATTTTTTATATGTTGTTGATAACATATTTATGTTTTCATTTTGAAGGTTTTCTTGGTTGGTGAAATTATGATTGACTTCATTGTCAACTTCCATCGGACCATGTATGTAATGTTTAACTCTGTGACCATTAACTTTAAATTCAATCCCATTTAAATTTATTAACTCTACTGTTCCATATGGGAAAACTCTTTTGACTATGAATGGTCCAGACCATCTTGATTTCAATTTTCCAGGAAATAGCTTGAATCGTGAATTGAAAAGAAGAACTCTGTCTCCTTCTTTGAATTCTTTTGAACTTCTGATTCTTTTATCATGCCATTTCTTCGTTCTTTCCTTATAGATTAATGAATTTTCGTATGCTTCATGTCTTAATTCTTCTAATTCGTTTAGTTGACTTAATCGTAGACGTCCGGCTTCATGTAAATCAAGATTACATGTCTTCAAAGTCCAAAATGCATTGTGTTCAATTTCTACTGGAAGATGACATGTTTTTCCGTAAACGAGTTTAAAAGGTGTGGTTCCAATTGGAGTTTTGTAGGCTGTTCTAAAAGCCCAGAGTGCATCCTCCAATTTAATGGACCATTCTGTGATGACCCGGAAATTTCTGACCAAATTTAAACTTTCTCTTTAAATGATTTAATGTTTTCGACACGATAAGCAAAGTCTGTAAAACCGAATCTCAAAATTTTTGAACTATTCAAGTACCCTTCGGTTGTTCTCAACGATTCGCAAACCATTATATGTAAATAGATACATATATATACTATAACTTGAAAACGTAACAAAGTTTTAATTGTTTAATACCGTACATTAAACTTATTGGTTTAAATATTTATTTGAATATATATGATAAGTTAAAATATTAATTGTATGAATAACTTGCGACGTATATTTAAAACTTGTTTATGAATGTTGAAAATATATATTAACTTGGTCATAAAACGATTTGTTATTATATATATATATCAACAAATAGCGAGACAATGATTTATAGAAGTAAATGACCAAAACACTCGAAAGTTTAAGATACACTTTGAATGATATAGTTTATTGATAATTTAAGACTATATTTTGACAAAGGTACGAGTCACAAAACGTAAATTGCGAGTTTTCTAAGCGTACGAAAATGCGTTTGAGAAACCGGAACCGGGACATAAGTCGAGTGACAACGTACGAGTCATCGGAACGAAAATTACAAGTCAACTATGCATGTGAATTTAATATAATATATAATTAATTATATAAATTAAATATATTATATATATTATATAAAATTATGTCGACAAACAAAAAGTTAAAAGTTTGTGAGCTGGATCAGAGGGCCATGCGATCGCATGGCCTTGAAGCACAAATCCCATGCGATCGCATGGGGTACTTTTTCAGAAAAGGTTCTATAAATTGCTCGAGTTTGGGTTCAGTTTTTACACCTTTTCATCTATCCATCTATCCTCACTCCGTATGCATTATATTTATTTATTATTATATTATTATTATTATTATTATTATTATTATTATTATTATTATTATTATTATTAATATTAAGATTAATATTATTATTAATCTTATTATTAATTAGTATTATACATAAAATACTACGACGGAGTGCCGTTCGAGTAATTTAAAAACAAGTTTTACGAGCGGGATAGAGCTAAGGAAAATATGGGTTATAGCTATGGAGGTTATGGGTAATATTCATGGGTACTGTTCGCAAGTCAAACCTAGTGTTTATCATCTCCGTTACGTCTACGTACTTTCCTACAATATTGAATCTCAATATTGATACGCAAGCACTCATATTTTATCTTTCATAAATTAATTGTGTATCCATGTCTAGTGCTCGAGTATATATAGTTATACATGCTTGTATGCTAAATTTCGTCGTTAAATAGTTTATAATGAATCACGAATTAAATACATATGTTACTAGTAAAAGGTATATGATATGCATGTTTTTAGAAAGCTGGCGAAAAATCAATGACTTTTCATTTAGATATCGAATAGTTTCGATGAACGGATTAAGATATATGATCAACTGAATTATGATTGACGTTAATTGAAATTGCTTTTGAATCTGCAATTAAGATTTAAACAACTTGTTTACGAGATTGATAAAATGGATTTTTGAATATTACCAACCGAGTAAATGACTCCTTATATAAGGTATGTCTCGTTTTATTGAACTAATGTCAAAATTGACTTTTTGAAACGACTTTGGATAACTTTTGTATGTCGATCTCGAGCATTAGGATTGTGATACACTATGACCTGACCTAGCTTGATAGACATTTATTGACCAACATATGTTCTCTAGGTTGAGATCTACGATTATTTGGTAATCCGAGTTTCGATCACATTTTGGTGAACGACTTTATATGCTGCTAAGGTGAGTTTCATTTGCTCCCTTTTTAAATGCTTTTGCAATATATATTTTTGGGCTGAGAATACATGCACTTTATTTTAAACAATGGACACAAGTACATACTAAATTCTATACTGAGTTTGAACCGAAAATCCCTAAGCTTTGGTAACTAGTAACTGCCGGTTATAAGAACTGGTGGACGCGAGTAGTAGTATATGGATCCATAGGGCTTGACATCCCCGTCTGTTCCAGGTTTAGAAACCCTAGCCTGAACTATTAAACAGACGTATGCTATTTGAGTTTAGTACACGTTGGTTTGCGTGTATTTTACATGTTGGTTGCATGTATGTTAAAACAGGGGTACTTATTATAACGTTAAAGCTTAGTTACCAGGGTGCTCAATCTTGTAGAATATTTTGATAAACGTTTCTGGATGAAACAACTGAAATCTTGTGATCCACCTTTATGTACAGATTATGCAAAACATTAAAACTATGAACTCACCAACCTTTGTATTGACACTTGTTAGCATGTTTATTCTCAGGTTCCCTAGAAGTCTTCCGCTGTTTGCTTATATGTTAGACAAGCTATGTGCATGGAGTCTTACATGACATATTTTTCAAGGAAACGTTGCATTCACCAAATCATTACCATGTATCTTATTTTGACTGCATTGTCAACGGAAGTACTATTGTAAACTATTATTTACGGTGATTGTCTATATGTAGAAATCATCAGCTGTCGAAAACCTTTGATTTAAATATTCATTTATGGTGTGCCTTTTCAAAAGAATGCAATGTTTACAAAACGTATCATATAGAGGTCAAATACCTCGCAATGAAATTGATGAATGATGTGTTCGTACATATGGATTTGGAGCGATCGTCACAGTTGGTATCAGAGCGTTGGTCCTAGTGAACCAGGTCTTGCATGAGTGTGTCTAACTGATAGTTGTTAGGATACATTAGTAAGTCTGGACTTCGACTGTGTCTGCATGTCAAAAGTTTTGCTTATCATTTCTTGTCAGAAATTACCTGTCTATCATCTTAAGTCTAAACGCGTCTTATTGCATTGATTGCATAGATAGTGTATAGATAAAATTCATATCTTAGCGTATCTGCTACTATAAACTTTTCCTGACATCTTCCAAAAATTTATCCGTGATTTATGGAATTTGGTATTATATATACATATGTAAATTATGTATTGAAAAATACCAAACTAAATTCTATAATCTAATTCATATCAAAAATCATCTCCCTAATTATACAAGATGGATCCCGTATCTAGTTCAAATTCCTTAAACTCAGACAGCTATTCCGATATGGATATTCACCTGAATTCCGAAGACAGTGTAACAGGAATGGATCAACCAATCAGCCATCACCTATTTTGGATGAATTGGGGATGGGTTCGTAGCCTACTTAATTATTGGAGACAAGAAGAAGGTGATCCCTTCCATCCACCACATTGCCCTCTTGGCGAAGAACCTGAAGCACTTACCAGCGAACCTGTCCGTAATACCATTTTCTCTCTCATCTCCAGAATATCTCGTCATGATCATATACTCTCTAAAATTCTGGATCTTATTCATCTGCTCGTCCGAACCACCAATCATCCCGATGTAGTAGAAGAAGTCAACGAGCTTCGCTCTCGGGTAGTGGCTTTGGAGAATATGGTGCAAAGGTTACAAGCACCAGCAGAATCACCGACATCAACAGTACCACCAACAACAACACCAACAGTACCATTACCACCACCAACAACATCTGCACCGCAAGCCTCAACATCACAATATGTACCTTGAACATCAACGTCATACGCATCGTAGTTACCAAGAAATACCAGCAACAATAACTGATGAAGTATTAACTCATTTCCCCTGAAGAAATTTTATGTATATTTAATATATATGAATTTTAAAATCAAAATAAATCTTTTCGTACTAAGCTATTACGTGTGAATCTTAACTGGTAGGTACTAATCGGTTAGTTCATATTACTAATATGCAATGATGTACATCCTTCCTTAAAAACTTAACCATTGTTAACTACAATCTCTGTTTCAACTTAATGAATTCCATTTCATAATAAACCAAGTGTATTATTCAATTACATAATTGATTTTACATTTTCATTTTCGATGTACTTGAAACTTTCCAGAAGACATCATCTGTGCCTTGTAAGGTTCACAAAAATTCCATGAGCATCAACATCCTTCACCGAGGAATATCAATAAGAATAAATAATGAAGTATTGATTTCATTAGTGAAATACTCCGCGAAGATTATGTAATCTCTAATGTTTGAGAGATTATTCATCCAAGCCAAAAATCAAATGAGCTTAATATGATACTAACTCATTAAATCTGTATTACATCTGAAGAAAATATACATAAATATATTTTCATAAAGACAGTAATAAAAAAATTCTTTTGTACAAAGTATTAATTGTGAAATCTTTAACGGGTAGGTAATACCCGGAAAATATTTAAGTTCGCAATTAATATGTTACACTGTACATTCTTCAATTTTGATTCAAAAATCATTAACTATACTCACTATCTTCACAACGATATATAATCATTTTCATACAAATTCAATTACATATTCTGATATTGACGGATCAGAATCCAAGTCATAACTCTGAACCCGTGACATCATTCTTAGATCTCTACATCTTTCAAAGCTATACTTTGACTTCAAAACTGTGCAAGATCCTTTAATGTTGTTAATACCGAAAATAATCTTGCAATTCTTTTCAAGATATCAATTTTCATCACACTTCCAACCAGTCAACTTCGACTTTTCAAATTAACTTTATTGTAACCTTGACATATACGTTCTTGTTACAAGGAAGCCTTTCATGTCCCACCACATTAGCAGTAAATTTACCAGCAACTTCATTAATCTGTGACCTAAGTTTCTTCGAAAAATCATAATAATTATTCATTGAAACCCTATCAAGTACTCATATACAACTAGTAACAACAATTGCCATACCAACCACCGGGAATTAGCAATCAGTATTTTGAATCTCGCAGCATTTTCTACGACAACAGTTATATATAGATAACATCTATCTTCTAGACCTACAGATTTCGAATGTGAATTTTCTGAAAAACACCTTAAACTACGAACTAGTTCTCGAAATCTTGAAAAATGCTGATGAAGTAGCAAAAACTGTAAACGACCTTAACAGTAAAAAGTTTGATGATAAAGGATAGTGTGCTGGCAAAACTCGGAAAAAAGAGAAAGTTTGGAACTGGAAAACGGATTGAGCAAAGTATGAAAGAGGCTGTGGATAAATCACAAGGACGAAATCTGTCTTTAAAGAATCCAAATGATTCAGTATCTGCTGAAGCCATTAACGAATACCTTGCTTCCGAATCTAAACCCTTGCAGACAATATTCTTCATCATCCTCTGATATTAGAAATTCTAAGATATCATCGTATCTTTCATTATAAATATCCTCCATATTTCTGGAGATAATTCCATAATCATTCTTATCGAAAATCAATTTTCTCCTTACGATATCTGTGTTACACCATAAAAGAAACTATTTTAGTTTCTAAATTCTGAAACTTTCAAGTTTAAAATATAAATGTTTTGAAGTAATGTTGGGAATTGAAGCATGAGTTAGTATAATATAATGACACTTGATCAACGTGATTATATTACAGTAAGTCATGATGAGTTCCTAATGGAACGTGATAAAGGTTCACAGATCATACCCTCATCATGAACCATGTTACATAACTCTTTCATTCTATATAATCTCTAAAAATATCAAGAAAATATTTTCTTAATGATTCGGTCTTTTTCGAGGTATTCTGGTAATTTGACAAGTCAGATTGTGCTATTACCATTTCTTTCTTAGAACATTAGTTATGTTCATCTGAAACTTTATACCTACGAATTCTGGACCATTATCCGCTTAACTTAAGGTCGGGAAGAGAAAACGAAAGCATGAAGTTCCGAAATATAATGGAGAACATAAAGCCCGATAACAACCCCGAAATTACAAACCGTGTATATCAATGCGTATAGAAATATAAAGACACGGGAGAACGAAAAATACTATAACCCCAAGGTAATAGTAGAAGAAAATAACTTCCTCTGGTGGCAGACGAAAAAGAAGAATGAAGGATACGATAGTCAGGAAAATATCAAGAATCAGAACTGGATTAAGCATTTTCACAATCTATTGGGATGTATGAAATAAGAAAGAAGATTATAGGAGTGGTGAAAATAAATGAAACGGAAGAGTTCAATTTATAGCGAAATATGAGACATAGCAATCGAGGCAGATTACGCATTTAATCAAAGAAAATCTTAATTTCCGCAAATTCCGAAGAATCAAATCTTATTTAGATTATGAAGATTTTCTATTCCTTAAATTCCGAAAATCAATCGTAACTACGTCAAAAGCTAAAACGAATCTCTATTCATTCATTTCACTCTTTTACGATAACTTCTCTCATACGCTTCGAGAAATCGGATTGTTTTATCCATATAATTCAACGGTGATAAAATTCTATTTATCAACTCATATTCGTCATGAAAACATTTCTATTGTTAGCCATAACGACCTCACTTAAATTTCGGGACGAAATTTCTTTAACGGGTAGGTACTGTGATGACCCGGAAATTTCTGACCAAATTTAAACTTTATCTTTAAATGATTTAATGTTTTCGACACGATAAGCAAAGTCTGTAAAACCGAATCTCAAAATTTTTGAACTATTCAAGTACCCTTCGGTTGTTCTCAACGATTCGCAAGCCATTATATGTAAATAGATACATATATATACTATAAAGATTTAAACAACTTGTTTACGAGATTGATAAAATGGATTTTTGAATATTACCAACCGAGTAAATGACTCCTTATATAAGGCATGTCTCGTTTTATTGAACTAATGTCAAAATTGACTTTTTGAAACGACTTTGGATAACTTTTGTATGTCGATCTCGAGCATTAGGATTGTGATACACTATGACCTGACCTAGCTTGATAGACATTTATTGACCAACATATGTTCTCTAGGTTGAGATCTACGATTATTTGGTAATCCGAGTTTCGATCACATTTTGGTGAACGACTTTATATGCTGCTAAGGTGAGTTTCATTTGCTCTCTTTTTAAATGCTTTTGCAATATATACTTTTGGGCTGAGAATACATGCACTTTATTTTAAACAATGGACACAAGTACATACTAAATTCTATACTGAGTTTGAACCGAAAATCCCTAAGCTTTGGTAACTAGTAACTGCCGGTTATAAGAACTGGTGGGCGCGAGTAGTAGTATATGGATCCATAGGGCTTGACATCCCCGTCTGTTCCAGGTTTAGAAACCCTAGCCTGAACTATTAAACAGACGTATGCTATTTGAGTTTAGTACACGTTGGTTTGCGTGTATTTTACATGTTGGTTGCATGTATTTTAAAACAGGGGTACTTATTATAACGTTAAAGCTTAGTTACTAGGGTGCTCAATCTTGTAGAATATTTTGATAAACGTTTCTGGATGAAACAACTGAAATCTTGTGATCCACCTTTATGTACAGATTATGCAAAACATTAAAACTATGAACTCACCAACCTTTGTGTTGACACTTGTTAGCATGTTTATTCTCAGGTTCCCTAGAAGTCTTCCGCTGTTTGCTTATATGTTAGACAAGCTATGTGCATGGAGTCTTACATGGCATATTTTTCAAGGAAAAGTTGCATTCACCAAATCATCACCATGTATCTTATTTTGACTGCATTGTCAACGGAAGTACTATTGTAAACTATTATTTACGGTGATTGTCTATATGTAGAAATCATCAGCTGTCGAAAACCTTTGATTTAAATATTCATTTATGGTGTGCCTTTTCAAAAGAATGCAATGTTTACAAAACGTATCATATAGAGGTCAAATACCTCGCAATGAAATTGATGAATGACGTGTTCGTACATATGGATTTGGAGTGATCGTCACACATTCCTTCGGATTTGATGCTACGGTTTTTTCTAGAAAACGTTTTAAAGCTCGGTTGGTATTTTCAACTTGTCCACTTGTTTGTGGATGATATGCAATGGAGATTTTATGAGTTACTCCATATTTTTTGAGAACTTTCTCAAGTTGATTATTACAAAAATGAGTACCCCGATCATTTATTAAAGCTTTCGGTGTTCCAAACCTTGCAAAAAGACGTTTTAAAAAGTTGACTACAACTCGTGCATCGTTAGTTGGGAGAGCTTGTGCTTCCGCCCATTTAGATACATAATCAATGGCAACGAGAATGTAGAGATTATTATGAGATTTTGGAAATGGACCCATAAAGTCAATACCCCAAATGTCAAATACTTCACATACTTGAATGACATTTTGTGGCATTTCATCACGTTGACTTATTTTTCCGGCCCTTTGACAAGCATCACAGGATTTGCAAAGAAGGTGTGCGTCTTTGAAAATTGTAGGCCAATAGAATCCAGCATCGTAAACTTTTCTTGCTGTGAGTTGAGGCCCATAATGCTCTCCTGTTGGTCCTGTGTGACAATGGTTTAAGATTTGACTAGCTTCGTCTCCGAATACACATCGGTGTATTATTCCATCGTGACAACTTTTAAACAAATGTGGATCTTTCCAGAAATAGTGTTTTATATCACTAAATAATTTCTTTCGTTTTTGGTACGATAATCCCTTTTCAAGGAATCTACATACTAAGTAGTTTGCGTAGTCTGCAAACCATGGAATTTCATTATAATCTATCTTCAATAGATATTCATCAGGAAAGTTGTCTTGTATGGCCGATTCATTTAGAACTTCTAATTCGGTATTTTTAAGACGAGAAAGATGATCAGCGGCGAGATTTTCTGCTCCCTTTTTATCTCGGATTTCAATATCAAACTCTTGTAAGAGTAAGATCCAACGGATTAATCTTGGTTTGGCATCTTGTTTTGAAAATAGGTATCTAAGAGCAGAATGGTCGGTATAGACCACCATTTTAGCTAGAACAAGATATGAATGAAATTTGTCAAAAGCAAAGACAATAGCAAGGAGTTCTTTTTCAGTAGTTGTATAGTTCGTTTGTGCTCCTTGTAACGTCTTACTAGCATAATAAATGGGTTGAAATCGTTTTTCAATCATTTGTCCTAAAACGGCTCCCATTGCAAAATCACTTGCATCGCACATTAGTTCAAATGGTAGATTCCAATTTGGAGTTATCATGATCGGCGTATTAGTGAGTTTCTCTTTAAGTATATTAAAAGATTTGATGCATTCATCTGAAAAGATGAATGGAGCATCCTTTTCTAGGAGTTTATTCATAGGAGTGGCAATTTTAGAAAAATCTTTTATGAAACGTCGGTAAAAACCGGCATGCCCTAGAAAACTCCTAACTCCTCTAACATTGGTGGGATGTGGAAGTTTAGCAATTACATCTACTTTAGCTCTATCCACTTCAATTCCTTCCTTTGAAATTTTATGACCAAGAACGATGCCTTCTTTAACCATGAAATGACATTTCTCCCAATTAAGTACTAGATTTGATTGTTCGCATCTAATAAGCATTCGTTCAAGATTAACTAGACATGATTCAAATGTATCACCGAAGACTGAAAAGTCATCCATGAAAACTTCCATGCATTATTCTATCATGTCGTGAAAAATCGCCATCATGCACCTTTGAAAGGTTGCAGGGGCGTTGCAAAGTCCAAATGGCATGCGTTTGTAAGCAAAAGTACCATAAGGGCACGTGAATGTGGTTTTATCTTGGTCCTCGGGTGCTATTGGAATTTGAAAATATCCGGAAAAACCATCAAGAAAACAATAGTAACTATTTCCGGCTAATCTTTCCAACATTTGATCAATGAAAGGTAAGGGAAAGTGATCTTTTCTGGTGGCGTCATTTAATTTTCTATAATAAATACAAACACGCCATCCTGTTATAGTCCTAATAGGAATAAGCTCATTTTTCTCATTTGTGATGACAGTCATGCCACCCTTCTTAGGTACGCATTGAACTGGGCTTACCCATGGACTATCAGAGATTGGATAAATTAAACCTGCATCAAGCAGTTTAATAATTTCTTTCTTAACAACATCTTGCATATTAGGATTAGTCTTCATTGGCGTTGCACATACGTTTTATGACCTTCTTCCATAAGGATTTTATGTGTGCAATACGAAGGACTTATTCCTTTAATATCATGAATCTTCCATGCAATGGCTGGTTTATGAGCTTTTAACACATAAATGAGTTGAGATTTTTCATTTTCAGTAAGAGAAGATGATATTATTACAGGTAATTCAGATTCACCATGTAAATAAGCATATTCCAAATGGTTTAGAAGTGGCTTTAACTCTAATGTCGGTGGTTCTTCTATCGATGATTTGTATCGATATCTGTCTTCTTCTTTTAGCATTTGAATTTCTTCTATTGTTGGTTCATATCCATTAGCCATAAGTGTAGCTAACATTTCAGCTTCATCAATTGGTTCAGTTCCTTCTCCTAAAGAACATTCTCCTGTTCCTTGTAATTCTGGAAATTCTTCTAACAATTCTGCATGTGAATCTATAGTTTGAATATAATAACATGTATCATCTGCAGATTGCGGTTGTTGTATGGCTCTATCAACTGAAAAGGTAACACTCTCGTCCTCTATACTTAGGGTCAGTTTCTTACCGAACACGTCTATTATTTCTTTAGCTGTGTTTAAAAATGGTCTTCCTAATATGAGAGGAACTCGAGAATCTTCTTCCATGTCCAGAATAACAAAATCTACTGGAAATACTAAAGTACCAACTTTAACTAGCATGTTCTCCATTATCCCTCTAGGATATTTTACTGATCGATCGGCTAGTTGTATGCTTATTCGTGTTGGTTTCAATTCTCCAAGGTATAGTTTAGCGTATAATGAATATGGCATTAAATTTATACTAGCACCTAAGTCTGCCAATGCTTCTATTGAACTAAGACTACCCAGAAAACATGAAATTGTGAAACTTCCTGGATCAGATAGTTTTTCTGGTATCTTATTCAACAGCACTGCAGAACAATTAGCATTCATAGTAACAGCCGAGAGTTCTTCCATTTTCTTTCTATTTGTGATTAGATCTTTCATAAATTTAGCATATCTAGGCATTTCTGAAATCACATCAATGAAAGGAAGATTGACATTTATCTGTTTAAACATATCCAAGAATTTGGATTGCTCGGCTTCAAGTCTCTCTTTTCTCATTTTACTCGGGTAAGGAAGTGGTGGTTGGTATGGTTTAACATAAGGTTTAGCCTTAACTGTGTTATCTTCATTAACCTTTTCAACTATCGGTTCTTTTTCCTTATCTTGTTCAGATTGTGGTTCTTATGGAGTAGGAATAGCTTCATCAGAAATTACAGGTATTTCAGGTGGTTTAAGTGTAATACCACTTCTTGTGGTAATGGCTTTAGCTGTTTCATTCAGGGGGTTAGCATTTGTATCACTAGGTAGACTTCCCGGTTTTCTTTCACCTATCAACCTTGCTAGGTTACTTACTTCTTGTTCCAAATTTTGAATCGAAGCTTGTTGATTTCTAAATGCTTGAGCATTTTGTTCATTCGTTTGTTTCTGAGATGTGAAAAATTGTGTTTGAGAATCAACTAGCTTCGTCATCATATCTTTTAAATTTGGCTTTTTATCATCGGTTTGTGGTGGTTTATTTTGAAAATTAGGTCTTTGCTGGTTGTAAGTATTGTTGGATACTTGTTGATTGCTAGGACCTTGTTGGTTGTTGTATGGAACATTTCGGTTATAATTCTGGTTTTGATTGTAGATCGGTCTTGGCGGTTGTTAATTATTCTGATAATTATTTCCAGGCCTTTGGTTTATGTATGAAACATTCTCTCTTTGTTCCATTGTTAGTTCAATACTGAGACAATCTTTTGTTAAATGTGGTCCTCCACACTGCTCACAACTAATTCGTATTGAGTGAATATCTTTAGTCATCTTTTCCATTCGTCTCTCGACAGCATCTATCTTTGCGGAAATGGAATCTAAGTCATGGCTAGAATCGGCTCTAGCTGCTTTAGATGATCTAACAATATCTTTTTCTTGGTGCCACTCATGTGAGTGGGAAGCAGTGTTATCAATAATTTTATAAGCATCAGTTGCGGTTTTCTTCATAATGGAACCACCAGCTGCTATATCGATGTCTTTCCTTGTAGTGATGTCGCATCCTTGGTAGAATATTTGTACTATTTGACAAGTGTCTAAACCATGTTGCGGACATCGTCTTAATAACTTTCCAAATCTTGTCCACGCTTCATATAGAGTTTCGTTTGGCTACTGTGTGAACGTAACAATTTCTCCTTGAAGTCTTACGGCTTTAGATGCCGGAAAGAATTGTTTAAGAAATTTTTCAACTAAAACGTCCCATGTATCAATCGCCCCTTCAGGTAACGATTCTAACCAATCTTTGGCTTCTCCCTTTAAAGTCCAGGGAAATAACATGAGATATATCTGTTCATCCTCCACTTCTCTGATTTTAAATAGAGTGCAGATCCTATTAAAGGTACGAAGATGTTCATTTGGATCTTCCTTCAGTGCACCACTAAATTGGTATTGATTTGTTACCATGTGTAGGATTTGTCCCTTGATTTCATAATCTGGCGCATTAATGTCAGGTTGAGTAATTGCGTGACCTTGGCCAGTGCGTTTAGCTCTCATTCGGTCTTCCATACTTAGAGGTTCCAGATTCTCCATGATTGAATTTGTTGAATCTGAATCACTAGAGGATTCTGATTTAATGGTAGGTTCCTCAACAATCTCTGTTTGAATGATTGGTGGTTCCGGAGGAAAGATTAATGGTTCAGGATCTCGGAATCGTCCCTGAATATTCTCCGGATTCTCAATTGTGAGGTCGGGTTCAAAAAATGGATTATCAGAAATTTGAATTGGAGTATTTGGTCGACTGGATGACGATTCTAAAGAAAAATCAACGGCGACAATATTTGCTAGATGTCTTGATCTGGTTACAGGTGGTGAACGTACAAAAGGTGGTGAACGTTTTGCTCGGTGCATTCACTGAATATCCTATTAGTTATAAAAATAAGAAAAATTATATAAGTTATCAAATTAATAGACTTTTCTGATTTTGCTCACGTTTCGAATAGCCAAAAGATGTAGCAGAGGGGCAGGATTCGTTTGGTCTCAATATAATTGAGTACTGTTTGGCTCCAATAACCCGGTCCACGTACAAATCCAACTATTACAACGAACCAGAAAATTTTGATGTCTATCAATTTAACCACTTAAAATAATTTTTCGTTTAAATTTAAAGAAATTTTAGATAAGAAATAGAAAAAAATCTAAGTCCTAAAAACTAGAGCGGCGAGAAATAAGAAAGAAAAAGATTGCGCGTCGAAAAACGTCGAAAAATAAATGGTCGAAAAAAATAAAAATAAGAAAGTAGCGCGTCGAAACTTAAAGAGGAACTAAAAACTAAGAATTAAAAGTCGCGTCTAAAAAAATATTAAAGCTTAAAAGAAATACTATATCTCAAATGGCAATAACTTAAAAAGGTACTAAAATATAAAAACGGCGTCGCAAAATTTTAAAGCACCTAAATCTTAGTCTAAAGAAAAAGCACTTAAGGGATTTTACGGCAAAGCCTAAAAATCTATAAATAAAAATAACTATGATAAAAACTATGACTTAAAACTAAATATGAGCGAAAAATTCAAATATTACGCTAAAAACAAATAAAAAGATACAAAATATAAAAATAAACTTAAAGTTGTAAAAAGTACAATTTTATAAAAATATTATTTTTATATTATTTATTTTATAAAACTATTAGTTTTATAATTTATTAAAACTAATTAAACTAAATAAAACAAATTAATTAAAAACTAAACTAAATTAATTAAATAAACAACCCTAATTAGGGTTATAATAATAATAATTATAATATACTCCGTAATTAATGCTATTTAGGGGTTACTGTGGCGTGTCAAACAGCTTCATGCGATCGCATGAAGTTTTGCCTTCGGGCTCATGCGATCACATGAGCTAGGGTTTTGGGCCACGGTCTGGGCTGCTACAGTACCAGGCCGAAGGATTTTATTTTATTATTTTTTTTCTGTTTTATATTAATACAAAATATTTAAATAAAATTTATATTTTTACAAACTAAAAATAAAAATAAAGAAACTTTATAAAACTTAAATATTTAACAAACTCTTTAAAAATATATAATTTTTGTTTTTCTTTTTATATTTTCGTATATTTAAAATGTATTTTTACAAAATAAAAACTTAATAAAACTTTTAAAAATTTATATATATATATATATAGCGTTGCGCTTCCGGCATTTAAGCAAGAATGTCCCCGGCAGCGGCGCCAAAAATACTTAATGTGTGCGAGGTGTACTAGGAAATAGTTATAATTTTTACAAGGAAATACTATTAAATATGATACAATTTTACACAAGATATTTATTTATTTATAGAATGGATATACCTAAACCTTACTACAATACTTATAGGCAGTGTACCTAATCATACAGTAGTGTAGTTTTTAGTAAGTCCGGTTCGTTCCACGGGGAGAATTAAACAAGCTTAACGCTATATTAGTTTTAAAATTATAAAAATACAAATATATATATAAGTAATATTATTATTATAAAAGGGGTTTTTTACCGTTTAATGACCGGTTTGTCGATTTTAAAACTTTAGTCGCAGTTAAAATCTAATGTAAAATATAAAAAAATAAATATAACTTAATTTAAAGCATAAAGTAAATAACGATGATGAAATTGCGATAAATAAAAGTGCAATAAATAAAAAGTACGACAATTAAAGAGTACGATAATTAAAAGTGCAATTAAATACAATGACAATAAATAAAAGTGCGATAATTAAAAGTGCAATTAAATATAAAATAAAGGAAATTAAATTAAATATGAAATAAAAGAATTATGCTTATTTAAACTTCCGTAATCATGATGTTTGACGTGTTGATTTTTAGTTTATTCCCATGGGTTAATTGTCCTTTGTCCTGGATTATTCGATATGTCCATAATAGTCCATCAGTCATAAATATAAAGTGCGAAAGTCTTCGTCAAATTATTCTTATTCCCGAAGTCAAATATTCCAACTAATTGGGGATTCGAATTGTAACAAGGTTTTAATACTTTGTTTAATGAATACACCAAGTTATCGACTGCGTGTAAACCAATGTTTTACTACTTTGTTAACAATTACACCAATTACCCTTGAATGTAATCCACCCCTGTTTCAACAAGTCTATTAACTATTAATCCAGTTTCCGTGTCCGGTAAAATGAACAATTATTGGTATTTATAGATATCCCGCCCACCGTACCCAGTTAAGCGTATGTGGTTATATATAAATACGTCAAATTATAAGTCTATATATTAATTTAACGAGGTATCGTTTAGTTAATATAAGACCCATTAATAGCCCATAGTCTAATTTCCACAAGTGTCGTTCTTTTATCCAAACTCCAATTATGGTACAAAGCCCAATTACCCAATTTTAATATTTAGCCCAACATCATGATTACTTCGGCATTAAATAAGCATAATAATAACTTAGCTACGAGACATTAATATAAAAATAACATTAACCATAACTTACAGTGATTAAAAATAGCGTAACATTACACGGACAGAATTTCGACTTACACCCTTACAACATTCGCTAACATACCCTTATTATTAGAATTTAAAATTAAAATTAAAATTAATATATATATATATATATATATACACACACGTTGATGAATGAGAAGAGAAAAGATGTGTTTTAGGTTCGTGCAAAGCCTGTCTTTTATAGGCATGTGGCCAGAAAAAGGCCTCCATGCTATCGCATGGAAAATATGCCTACAGGCCATGCAATCGCATGGTGGTAGGTAACAGCTCACAATTCTTTGTTTTCTTGTTTGTCGATGTTTTAATAAATAAATATAATATATAAATAATTATAAGAATTATTTAAATATTATATTATATTTATGTGCATAGTTGACTTGTAATTTTTAGTCCGTTGTGTCGAGCGTTGAGAGTTGACTTTGGTCCCAGTTCCGATTTTTCGAACGTCCTTGTGTACAATTTAATATCTTGTATTTTGCGTTTCGCGTCCTGTACTCTTGTAATTTTGAGACGTTTCTCATCAATAATTGGAACCACTTTGATTGTATTTTGTACTTTTGAGCTTTTTGGTCGTTTGCGTCTTCAATTCGTTGAATCTGTCTTTTGTCTTCACCTTTTATTATTTAAACGAATATCACTTGTAAATAGAACAATTACAACTAAAAGCTTGTCTTTCTTGAGGGATAATGCTGTGAAATATATGTTCGTTTTTAGCATTATCATGTTACAATTACTTTAACAATCGAAAAACAACCCAGCTGCTAGTTCTTCTGTCCTGAACGAAGATGAACACCACCGGCCTACTGTACAAACGAAGAAGTAATGATGTCGTGATATTGCAATGTCTGCTGTTTCGCTATTCCGTTTCTGTATCTATATTCTATATAAAGACGATGTGATGTTGACAAAGAAGATGATTAGAAAAGTTGATGATTAAAATTATGATAAAGTAATGAGACATGAAGAAAGTAAAATAAATTTGTAGGTGCACTATCTAACAAGTGGCAAATTGGATACCTATTGTATTATCATACAGCAATTTCAATCATGTATGTGAGACAAATTCCATCATCATGGCCGACCATAGTGGATGGTTTATATTATTTTTGGATTGCTTTTTCGATTCCCTTTATTACTCAAAGAAATCCCTTAAATTGATAAGTAGCTTCAATTTCAATTAGACTTTAATCAACTAGAAAAGCTAGTAGACGATTAAAATGGGATCCTCTAAATTTGTTCGGCCGAATTCATGTCATGTGGACTAGTACAAACTTATGGGAGTTTTGTTGGGCTTAGATCCAAGTTATGTTCGGGCCAAATCATATAATGATATTAGGAAGGATGATGGCATTTATGATTATTAGAAGAATTTAAGGTTGGGCCGTATATTTGATTTCATTGTTGGGCCGTATCATTGGGCCAAGTTAGAGAGGATACCGTTTATATGAATATAAGTCACGAATTGAAACAAGAAACTAGTAAGCAGCTCAATGGCTTAGTAAAACGTTTGTTAAGCGAGGGGTCTCGGGTTCGAGCCCGGTCTGGGGCATTTTTTTTAGAAAAAGAAGAAGAAAATAGAAACAAGTTAATACGGGTTAAATAAATTTAAAGTGGGAATTAAATCAGAAAAGCTGAGACAGAGGAATGGTGTAGGTTATTATCGGGTTAGCGGGACGTCGCAAGTTCAAACTCGGACTTGGGCATTTTTTTTGGGCTACTCCTTTGAGGTAGTCATTACTAAAACTCTTATTAATATTTCATTATTATTTTCATTATTATTATTATTATTATTATTATTATTACTATTAACATTATTATTATTATTATGATTACAAATATAAAGATTATAGATATAAATATTACTATTGAAATGATTAAAATTTCAATTAAGTTACAATTTAATGAATTACTAATATTATTATTATTATCATGACTATAATACAATTTTTTTTATCAAATAAACAATAGTTATATAAAAGTATAATTTATATATAAAACAAAACTATATTAATATTTTTATGATAAATATTAAGTATTTATTTAAATATATAAAATAAATATAGTTAATTAAGTGATGGAACATTTAATTTATTAATATAAAAAGTATATCACTAATAAAATACGAATTTGTTCGATTACCATTATATGTGTTAATATATATATATATATATATATATATATATATATATATATATATATATATATATATATATATATATATATATATATATATAAATGATATAGGTTCGTGAATCCGAGGCCAACCCTGCATTATTCAGTATCGTCGTATGTATATTTTTACTACAAAATATCGTATTGTGAGTTCATTTGCTCCCTTTTACTCTTTATATTTTTTGGGACTGAGAATACATGCGCTGTTTTTACAACTGTTTTATTAAATGCCTTTGAAATCTACATTTTTGGACTGAGAATACATGAGATGCTTTTATAAATGTTTGACAAGATAGACACAAGCAAAACATTCCTCGAATAAATTATTATGCAGACATAAGTTCTGTGGATTATTATTGAAATAGTTGGACGTGATAATTGCCACTAATTGTTGTGAATATTTTCCCCTGATTATTATTGCTTTGTAACCTAATAATTAGAAACGGGTATGGCACTAATTCACGCGAATCCTAAAGGTAGCTACCAGGTTTAACACCCCCACCCAGAATGTTCACTAGACGGAAGAGCTAGTGTGTGTGGTGTTTAGTACTTCAAAGTTTATATATTATACATACGAGATGTTCTGTTTTGGGGATATTATTGATGCGCATTATATGTTAAGGTCGATTACCATGTTGAGCAATGAAATCAAATTGAATGTTATGTATCGAGAGAATGATTTTTATACACAGGTTATGTGTATTATTTTTGTGCACGAGATATGTGTACCGTTATTTAAAAATTACGAGGCAACCTACAGGGGAGAAAATGATACGAACCTACTCTGCCAAGCATTATGAAAAATGGTTTAGTACACGAGATAGGTGTACTGTATTTAAATCTTGTGGTCTATCAAAATTATGAATTTTATTGTTTATGATAAACCTATGAACTCATCAACCTTTTGGTTGACACTTTTAAGCATGTTTATTCTCAGGTATGAAAGAAACCTTCAGCTGTGCATTTGCTCATTTTATAGATATTTCATGGAATCGTTCATGGCATATAGAGTTCAGTACCTCGCAATGGTACCAAATGTTGAAGACTTCGTGCGGATGGATTAGGACGGGTCACTACATCATCCCTTTTCTTTTGGGGTATCTTATTTAAAAGATAGTTTGCCGATAGGATGGCATCCCCCCACATTGACTGGCTTACACCCGAACTCACCAACATGACATTCACCATTTCTTTCAAGGTTCTATTCTTTCTTTCAGCAGTGCCATTTGATTAGGGTGAGTAAGGTGCAGTAAATTCATGTCTAATGCCTTTTTGCGCATAAAATTCAGCAAAGGGTGCAACATATTCACCACCTCTATCACTGTGGACAACCTTAATTTTCCGTTCAAGTTGATTCTCAACTTCATTTTTATAAGCAATAAATTTCTCAATTACTTCATCTTTACTTTTCAATAAGTAAACGTAACAGTACTTCGTGCTATCATCGATAAAAGTAATGAAGTACTTGTTACCATTCCTTGTTGGAATGGATTTCAAATCACACACATCAGTGTAGATCATATCAAGGGGTTCGGTTATTCGTTCAACCGATTTGAAGGATGATCTTGTTAATTTGGCTTCACCACATGTTTTACATTTATAGTTTGAGTTAATGTGTAATGTTGGTATGCAATTCAATTTAATTAAGCGACGAATGGAATTAAAATTAACATGACCTAGTCTACCATGCCACACATTAGAAGACTCAAGCAAATAAACATAACTAGTACTTGTTTTATTAGCTTCACTGTTAATAACCATTGCATTTAGCTTAAACATGCCATTAAGGGCATAACCCTTACCAACATAAACACCACTTTTGGTCAACACGACCTTATCCGACTCAAACACTAGTCTAAAGCCAAACTTATTCAATAACCACCCAGACACAAGATTCTTACGAATCTCAGGAACATACAACACATTAGTCAAAGTAAGTTCCTTTCCAGAGATCATCTTCAGGATCACATTTCCTTCACCCTTGATATCAGCTGTAGCAGAGTTTCCCATAAACAGCTTATCTCCACTAGTAACCTCTTTTAACGTGTTAAAGAGGCTCTTATCAGCACACACATAACGGGTAGCCCCAATATCAACCCACCATTCTCTGGTATTAGAACCAACCAGATTAATCTCGGAGATCATAATAGTGAGGTCAGAAACCATAGCAACCAGGTTGTCAGCATCATCAACCATGTTAGCTTGCCCGGTAGTCTCTTTCTTTGGCTTCTTGCACTCATCAGCACGATGACCATGCTGGTTGCAATTAAAGCATTTGCCAAAGAAACCTTTCTTCTTGGCAACACCACCTTTAGGTCCAAGCTTGAACCATTTCCCTTTGTTACTTTTCTTAGTCTTTCCTTTACTTTTGCTACTTTTTGAGGAGTGACCATGTTCAACAATATTAACCTTTGCCGAACTAGGGGTAATGCTCTTTTTTAAGAGCAACTTTGTTGTCTTCCTCAATGCGAAGACGGACCACCAGGTCTTCAACAGTCATCTCCTTTCGCTTATATTTCAAGTAATTCTTGAAATCAAGCCAGCTTGGTGGTAACTTCTCAATTATTGCTGCAACTTGGAAACTCTCACTGATTACCATTTTTTCAACATGTATGTCATGAATAATGACCTGCAATTCTTGGACTTGACTCATAACAGTCTTTGAGTCAACCATTTTATCCAAGAATTTAGCCACTACCCATTTCTTGGTACCAGCATCTTCAGTCTTGTACTTTTTCTCCAAAGACTCCCATAATTCTTTGGCAGTCTCTGTTGTGCAGTACACGTTATAGAGAGAATTCTCCAAACCATTCAAGACATAATTGTGGCACAGATAATTTGAATGTTTCCACACCTCAACCGTGCTCACAGTTTGAGCATCCCCTTCAACAAGTTGGGGAGCGGTTTCAGTTAAGACCCTCGCAAGGTTCAACGTGGTCAGATAAAAACGCATCTTTTTCTGCCAACGTTTAAAGTCCACACCAGTGAACTTTTCAGGTTTTTCAGCATGAGAAACAACCGCATTAGGTAGCGGTGCAACAATTCCACCATTATTTGGGGTACCATCCGACTGAGACATTCTGAAAAAGACCGGAACAGAATTAGTAAATATGAATTAAAAGCAGTATAGCAAATCTATTTACACATATCTTTGCAATCATCAAACCCTTACACATTTATTTACCCAAAATTCACACCCATATGCATATAAGTATGAACGATTAATTTAAACATATTACAACATACTGATAACTAAAAATTGATGAATCACACATTATTTCATAACAAATATAGCAATTTAATTAATATAATATTATAGTCAGTTGACTATATTTAATGGCAATCAAACATAAATAAATATGTTAGGTCTATTACATATGAAGTTATAAAGCATATCACATCATGGGAAAATTTATCTAATACGGAGTAATGGTACCAACATAGTTAACAAAACATGAATATACTTAAATAGCAACACACAACTCGATCAACATGCAAAGAAAATTTCACATGCACGTGTTAAATAGAATAATCATTCATACCTATTAGTTACTTAAAGTATGAATTATAAAGCACAACATGTAATGTAGCATACAGTAACAATTTCAACTCTGCTTTATGCACTATTAACACTTTTAGTTTCAAACAACATATATTAACAAGTATTATTAAAGTCAAAAGTAAACCGAAGCATGATCAACGTTTAATAATTAGTATATAATAATCAACAACGGTTGATATTAGTTCAACAACAAAATATAAACAATTTATCCATAGTCCATATCCATCATTATTATTAGCACAACTAAATTATAACTAAATATTGAATACGACATAAAACCAACAAATGATGACTAATGGTTTAAATTGGCAGGTGACCTACTCCCACTATGAAATGTCCCGTTCTTATTGATTAAAAACGTTCTATATTAATTGATTTCGTTGCGAGGTTTTGACCTCTATATGAGACGTTTTTCAAAGACTGCATTCATTTTTAAACAAACCATAACCTTTATTTCATCAATAAAGGTTTAAAAAGCTTTACGTAGATTATCAAATAATGATAATCTAAAATATCATGTTTACACACGACCATTACATAATGGTTTACAATACAAATATGTTACAACAAAATAAGTTTCTTGAATGCAGTTTTTACACAATATCATACAAGCATGGACTCCAAATCTTGTCCTTATTTAAGTATGCGACAGCGGAAGCTCTTAATAATCACCTGAGAATAAACATGCTTAAAACGTCAACAAAAATGTTGGTGAGTTATAGGTTTAACCTATATATATCAAATCGTAACAATAGACCACAAGATTTCATATTTCAATACACATCCCATACATAGAGATAAAAATCATTCATATGGTGAACACCTGGTAACCGACAATAACAAGATGCATATATAAGAATATCCCCATCATTCCGGGACACCCTTCGGATATGATATAAATTTCGAAGTACTAAAACATCCGGTACTTTGGATGGGGCTTGTTGGGCCCGATAGATCTATCTTTAGGATTCGCGTCAATTAGGGTGTCTGTTCCCTAATTCTTAGATTACCAGACTTAATAAAAAGGGGCATATTCGATTTCGATAATTCAACCATAGAATGTAGTTTCACGTACTTGTGTCTATTTTGTAAATCATTTATAAAACCTGCATGTATTCTCATCCCAAAAATGTTAGATTTTAAAAGTGGGACTATAACTCACTTTCACAGATTTTTACTTCGTCGGGAAGTAAGACTTGGCCACTGGTTGATTCACGAACCTATAAAAATATATACATATATATCAAAGTATGTTCAAAATATATTTACAACACTTTTAATATATTTTGATGTTTTAAGTTTATTAAGTCAGCTGTCCTCGTAAGTAACCTACAACTAGTTGTCCACAGTTAGATGTACAGAAATAAATCGATAAATATTATCTTGAATCAATCCACGACCCAGTGTATACGTATCTCAGTATTGATCACAACTCAAACTATATATATTTTGGAATCAACCTCAACCCTGTATAGCTAACTCCAACATTCACATATAGAGTGTCTATGGTTGTTCCGAAATATATATAGATGTGTCGACATGATAGGTCGAAACATTGTATACGTGTCTATGGTATCTCAAGATTACATAATATATAATACAAGTTGATTAAGTTATGGTTGGAATAGATTTGTTACCAATTTTCACGTAGCTAAAATGAGAAAAATTATCCAATCTTGTTTTACCCATAACTTCTTCATTTTAAATCCGTTTTGAGTGAATCAAATTGCTATGGTTTCATGTTGAACTCTATTTTATGAATCTAAACAAAAAAAGTATAGGTTTCTAGTCGGAAAAATAAGTTACAAGTCGTTTTTGTAAAGGTAGTCATTTCAGTCGAAAGAACGACGTCTAGATGACCATTTTAGAAAACATACTTCCACTTTGAGTTTAACCATAATTTTTGGATATAGTTTCATGTTCATAATAAAAATCATTTTCTCAGAATAACAACTTTTAAATCAAAGTTTATCATAGTTTTTAATTAACTAACCCAAAACAGCCCGCGGTGTTACTACGACGGCGTAAATCCGGTTTTACGGTGTTTTTCGTGTTTCCAGGTTTTAAATCATTAAGTTAGCATATCATATAGATATAGAACATGTGTTTAGTTGATTTTAAAAGTCAAGTTAGAAGGATTAACTTTTGTTTGCGAACAAGTTTAGAATTAACTAAACTATGTTCTAGTGATTACAAGTTTAAACCTTCGAATAAGATAGCTTTATATGTATGAATCGAATGATGTTATGAACATCATTACTACCTTAAGTTCCTTGGATGAACCTACTGGAAAATAGAAAAATGGATCTAGCTTCAATGGATCCTTGGATGGCTCGAAGTTCTTGAAGCAGAATCATGACACGAAAACAAGTTCAAGTAAGATCATCACTTGAAATAAGATTGTTATAGTTATAGAAATTGAACCAAAGTTTGAATATGATTATTACCTTGTATTAGAATGATAACCTACTGTAAGAAACAAAGATTTCTTGAGGTTGGATGATCACCTTACAAGATTGGAAGTGAGCTAGCAAACTTGAAAGTATTCTTGATTTTATGAAACTAGAACTTTTGGAATTTATGAAGAACACTTAGAACTTGAAGATAGAACTTGAGAGAGTTCAATTAGATGAAGAAAATTGAAGAATGAAAGTGTTTGTAGGTGTTTTTGGTCGTTGGTGTATGGATTAGATATAAAGGATATGTAATTTTGTTTTCATGTAAATAAGTCATGAATGATTACTCATATTTTTGTAATCTTATGAGATATTTCATGCTAGTTGCCAAATGATGGTTCCCACATGTGTTAGGTGACTCACATGGGCTGCTAAGAGCTGATCATTGGAGTGTATATACCAATAGTACATACATCTAAAAGCTGTGTATTGTACGAGTACGAATACGGGTGCATACGAGTAGAATTGTTGATGAAACTGAACGAGAATGTAATTGTAAGCATTTTTGTTAAGTAGAAGTATTTTGATAAGTGTATTGAAGTCTTTCAAAAGTGTATAAATACATATTAAAACACTACATGTATATACATTTTAACTGAGTCGTTAAGTCATCGTTAGTCGTTACATGTAAGTGTTGTTTTGAAACCTTTAGGTTAACGATCTTGTTAAATGTTGTTAACCCAATGTTTATAATATCAAAAGAGATTTTAAATTATTATATTATCATGATATTATGATGTACGAATATCTCTTAATATGATATATATACATTAAATGTCGTTACAACGATAAACGTTACATATATGTCTCGTTTCAAAATCATTAAGTTAGTAGTCTTGTTTTTACATATGTAGTTCATTGTTAATATAATTAATGATATGTTTACTTATCATAATATCATATTAACTATATATATAACCATATATATGTCATCATATAGTTTTTTTACAAGTTTTAACGTTCGTGAATCACCGGTCAACTTGGGTGGTCAATTGTCTATATGAAACCTATTTCAATTAATCAAGTCTTAACAAGTTTGATTGCTTAATATGTTGGAAACATTTAATCATGTAAACATCAATCTCAATTAATATATATAAACATGGAAAAGTTCGGGTCACTACAGTACCTACCCGTTAAATAAATTTCGTCCCGAAATTTTAAGCTGTTGAAGGTGTTGACGAATCTTCTGGAAATAGATGCGGGTATTTCTTCTTCATCTGATCTTCACGCTCCCAGGTGAACTCGGGTCCTCTACGAGCATTCCATCGAACCTTAACAATTGGTATCTTGTTTTGCTTAAGTCTTTTAACCTCACGATCCATTATTTCGACGGGTTCTTCGATGAATTGGAGTTTTTCGTTGATTTGGATTTCATCTAACGGAATAGTGAGATCTTCTTTAGCAAAACATTTCTTCAAATTCGAGATGTGGAAAGTGTTATGTACAGCCGCGAGTTGTTGAGGTAACTCAAGTCGGTAAGCTACTGGTCCGACACGATCAATAATCTTGAATGGTCCAATATACCTTGGATTTAATTTCCCTCGTTTACCAAATCGAACAACGCCTTTCCAAGGTGAAACTTTAAGCATGACCATCTCTCCAATTTCAAATTCTATATCTTTTCTTTTAATGTCAGCGTAGCTCTTTTGTCGACTTTGGGCGGTTTTCAACCGTTGTTGAATTTGGATGATCTTCTCGGTAGTTTCTTGTATAATCTCCGGACCCGTAATCTGTCTATCCCCCACCTCACTCCAACAAATCGGAGACCTGCACTTTCTACCATAAAGTGCTTCAAACGGCGCCATCTCAATGCTTGAATGGTAGCTGTTGTTGTAGGAAAATTCTGTTAACGGTAGATGTCGATCCCAACTGTTTCCGAAATCAATAACACATGCTCGTAGCATGTCTTCAAGCGTTTGTATCGTCCTTTCGCTCTGCCCATCAGTTTGTGGATGATAGGCAGTACTCATGTCTAGACGAGTTCCTAATGCTTGCTGTAATGTCTGCCAGAATCTTGAAATAAATCTACCATCCCTATCAGAGATAATAGAGATTGGTATTCCATGTCTGGAGATGACTTCCTTCAAATACAGTCGTGCTAACTTCTCCATCTTGTCATCTTCTCTTATTGGCAGGAAGTGTGCTGATTTGGTGAGACGATCAACTATTACCCAAATAGTATCAAAACCACTTGCAGTCCTTGGCAATTTAGTGATGAAATCCATGGTAATGTTTTCCCATTTCCATTCTGGGATTTCGGGTTGTTGAAGTAGACCTGATGGTTTCTGATGCTCAGCTTTGACCTTAGAACACGTCAAACATTCTCCTACGTATTTAGCAACATCGGCTTTCATACCCGGCCACCAAAAATGTTTCTTGAGATCCTTGTACATCTTCCCCGTTCCAGGATGTATGGAGTATCTAGTTTTATGAGCTTCTCTAAGTACCATTTCTCTCATATATCCAAATTTTGGTACCCAAATTCTTTCAGCCCTATACCGGGTTCCGTCTTCCCGAATATTAAGATGCTTCTCCGATCCTTTGGGTATTTCATCCTTTAAATTTCCCTCTTTTAAAACTCCTTGTTGCGCCTCCTTTATTTGAGTAGTAAGGTTATTATGAATCATTATATTCATAGATTTTACTCGAATGGGTTCTCTGTCCTTCCTACTCAAGGCATCGGCTACCACATTTGCCTTCCCCGGGTGGTAACGAATCTCAAAGTCGTAATCATTCAATAATTCAATCCACCTACGCTGTCTCATATTCAGTTGTTTCTGATTAAATATGTGTTGAAGACTTTTGTGGTCGGTATATATAATACTTTTGACCCCATATAAGTAGTGCCTCCAAGTCTTTAATGCAAAAACAACCGCTCCTAATTCCAAATCATGCGTCGTATAATTTTGTTCGTGAATCTTCAATTGTCTAGACGCATAAGCAATCACCTTCGTTCGTTGCATTAATACACAACCGAGACCTTTCTTTGATGCGTCACAATAAATCACAAAATCATCATTCCCTTCAGGTAATGACAATATAGGTGCCGTAGTTAGCTTTTTCTTCAATAACTGAAACGCTTTCTCTTGTTCATCATTCCATTCAAATTTCTTCCCTTTATGCGTTAATGCAGTCAAGGGTTTTGCTATTCTGGAAAAGTCTTGGATGAACCTTCTGTAGTAACCAGCTAGTCCTAAAAACTGGCGTATGTGTTTTGGAGTTTTCGGGGTTTCCCACTTTTCAACAGTTTCTATCTTTGCCGGATCCACCTTAATACCTTCTTTGTTCACTATGTGACCGAGGAATTGAACTTCTTCCAACCAAAATGCACACTTTGAAAACTTAGCGTACAATTCTTCCTTCCTCAATACTTCTAACACCTTTCTCAAATGTTCACCGTGTTCTTGGTCATTCTTTGAGTAAATAAGTATGTCATCAATGAAAACAATGACAAACTTATCAAGGTATGGTCCACACACTCGGTTCATAAGGTCCATGAACACAGCTGGTGCATTAGTTAAACCAAACGGCATGACCATAAACTCGTAATGACCGTAACGTGTTCTGAAAGCAGTCTTTGGAATATCATCTTCTTTCACCCGCATTTGATGATACCCGGAACGTAAGTCAATCTTTGAATAAACAGACGAGCCTTGTAGTTGATCAAATAAGTCATCGATTCTCGGTAGTGGGTAGCGGTTCTTGATGGTAAGTTTGTTCAACTCTCGGTAGTCGATACACAACCTGAATGTACCATCTTTCTTCTTGACAAACAAAACAGGAGCTCCCCACGGTGATGTGCTTGGTCGAATGAAACCACGCTCTAAAAGTTCTTGTAATTGGCTTTGTAGTTCTTTCATCTCGCTTGGTGCGAGTCTGTAAGGAGAACGAGCTATTGGTGCAGCTCCTGGTACAAGATCTATTTGAAATTCAACGGATCGATGTGGGGGTAATCCCGGTAATTCTTTCGGAAATACATCAGGAAATTCTTTTGCGACGGGAACATCATTGATGCTCTTTTCTTCAGTTTGTACTTTCTCGACGTGTGCTAGAACAGCATAGCAACCTTTTCTTATTAGTTTTTGTGCCTTCAAATTACTAATAAGATGTAGCTTCGTGTTTCCCTTTTCTCCGTACACCATTAAGGGTTTTCCTTTTTCTCGTATAATGCGAATTGCATTTTTGTAACAAACGATCTCCGCTTTCACTTCTTTCAACCAGTCCATACCGATTATCACATCAAAACTCCCTAACTCTACTGGTATCAAATCAATCTTAAATGTTTCGCTAACCAGTTTAATTTCTCGATTCCGACATATATTATCTGCTGAAATTAATTTACCATTTGCTAATTCGAGTAAAAATTTACTATCCAAAGGCGTCAATGGACAACTTAATTTAGCACAAAAATCTCTACTCATATAGCTTCTATCCGCACCCGAATCAAATAAAACGTAAGCAGATTTATTGTCAATAAGAAACGTACCCGTAACAAGCTCCGGGTCTTCCTGTGCCTCTGCCGCATTAATATTGAAAACTCTTCCGCGGCCTTGTCCATTCGTGTTCTCCTGGTTCGGGCAATTTCTAATAATGTGGCCCGGTTTTCCACATTTATAACAAACTACATTGGCATAACTTGCTCCGACACTACTTGCTCCGCCATTACTCGTTCCGACACCATTTGTTCCTTTCGTTCTATTAACCCCTGGTCCGTAGAACTCACACTTCGCCGCGCTATGACCATTTCTTTTACACTTGTTGCAAAATTTGGTGCAGAACCCCGAGTGATTCTTTTCACACCTTTGGCATAGCTGCTTCTGATTGTTGTTGTTGTTGCGGTTATTATTGTTGTTGGGATGATTGTTGTAGTTGCTGTTGTTATTGTTGTTGTTGTTGTTGGGCCGTTTGTTGTAGTTGCGATTGATGTTGCGATTGTTGGGATAATTGTTGCGATTATTGTTGTAATTGCTGTTGTTGTTGTATTGGTGATTCTTATCACCGTTTTCCTCCCACTTTCTTTTGACTTGCTTCACATTGGCCTCTTCAGCAGTCTGTTCTTTAATTCTTTCTTCAATTTGGTTCACGAGTTTGTGAGCCATTCTACATGCCTGTTGTATGGAGGCGGGCTCGTGTGAACTTATATCTTCTTGGATTCTTTCCGGTAATCCTTTCACAAACGCGTCGATCTTCTCTTCCTCATCTTCGAATGCTCCCGGACACAATAGGCACAATTCTGTGAATCGTCTTTCGTACGTGGTAATATCAAATCCTTGGGTTCGTAACCCTCTAAGTTCTGTCTTGAGCTTATTGACCTCGGTTCTGGGACGGTACTTCTCGTTCATCAAGTGCTTGAATGCTGACCACGGTAGTGCGTACGCATCGTCTTGTCCCACTTGCTCTAGATAGGTATTCCACCATGTTAACGCAGAACCTGTGAAGGTATGCGTAGCGTACTTTACTTTGTCCTCTTCAGTACACTTACTTATGGCAAACACCGATTCGACCTTCTCGGTCCACCGTTTCAATCCGATCGGTCCTTCGGTTCCATCAAATTCCAAAGGTTTGCAGGCAGTGAATTCTTTGTAGGTGCATCCTACACGATTTCCTGTACTGCTAGATCCAAGGTTATTGTTGGTATGTAGCGCAGCCTGTACTGCGGCTATGTTTGAAGCTAGAAAAGTACGGAATTCCTCTTCATTCATATTCACGGTGTGTCGAGTAGTCGGTGCCATTTCCTTCAAAATAGTTAAATGGAACAAGTTAATCATACAGAATATTAAGAGTAGTTAATAGTATTTCGTAGCATAATATGAACTCATTTATAAAAGCTTTTTCTTCATATTAGCGTTTTATAAGTTTAAATTCGGGTAGTACCTACCCGTTAAGTTCATACTTAGTAGCTAATATACAATTCAACTACTACAATTCTATATGAAAAACTGATTATAATAATATTTCGCGTTCAAACTTTTATACAATATTTTACAAACTTACAATACCGCTTATTTTACATAAAGCATGAAATATAGCACACAATAACTTTGATACAAGATAGTTGTGAAGACAATTCTAGCTAGTACACAAGTCGTTCAGCAAAGGCAATAAAGACACGTAATTCATACGTCCAGAAACAAGTCATGCATTCTGGTTTTACTAGGACTACTTCCCATCCTTGGTCTTGTGCAACATAACCGTTATGGCCGTTGATAAGACAGCGTGTTGTAACGTCATCAAAGGGACGAGGGTTACGTAATGTCCAACAGTCCTGTAACAATCTAAAAACCTCATTTCTTACCCCAATTACCGACTCTGTCACTTGTGGGAATGTTTTGTTTAATAGTTGTAGCCCGATGTTCTTGTTCTCACTTTGGTGAGAAGCGAACATTGCTAATCCGTAAGCATAACATGCTTCTTTATGTTGCATGTTAGCAGCTTTTTCTAAATCACGAAGTCCAATATTCGGATATATTGAGTCAAAATAATTTCTTAACCCATTGCGTAAAATAGCATTTGGGTTCCCCGCAATATATGCGTCAAAGTAAACACATCGTAACTTATGGATTTCCCAATGTGATATCCCCCATCTTTCGAACGAAAGCCTTTTATAAACCAAGGAATTCTTAGAATATTCTTCGAATGTCTTACAAACTGATCTCGCCTTAAATAGTTGTGCCGAAGAATTCTGACCGACTCTAGACAAGATTTCATCAATCATGTCTCCGGGTAGGTCTCTTAAAATATTGGGTTGTCTATCCATTTTGTGTTTTTATACTGTAAAATAGACAAGAGTTAGATTCATAAAATAAAAATACTTATTAATACAAGCAATTTTTACATATATCATAAAGCATAAGCACACTATATTACATATACTACACCACACGAATACAACTATCTTATTCCGACTCGCTTGTTTCTTCTTCTTCTGTTTTGGTTCGTTTTGCCAAGTTTCTAGGGATATATGATGTTCCCCTAATACGAGCCATCGTTTTCCACATTGGTTTAGAAAAACCTGGTGGTTTAGAGGTTCCCGGGTCATTGTTACAACTTAAGGACTTCGGGGGTTGACGATACATATAAAGTTCATCGGGGTTGGAATTAGATTTCTCTATTTTTATGCCCTTTCCCTTATTATTTTCTTTTGCCTTTTTAAATTCAGTTGGGGTAATTTCTATAACATCATCGGAATTCTCGTCGGAATCCGATTCATCGGAGAATTGGTAATCCTCCCAATATTTTTCTTCATTGGCGGAAACACCATTGACCATAATTAACCTTGGTCGGTTGGTTGAGGATTTTCTTTTACCTAACCGTTTTATTATTTCCCCCACCGGTTCTATTTCTTCATCCGGTTCCGATTCTTCTTCCGGTTCCGACTCTTCTTCCGGTTCCTCTTCGGGAACTTGTGAATCAGTCCACGAATCATTTCAATTTACATTTAACTCTTCATTATTATTAGGTGAGTCAATGGAACTTGTTCTAGAGGTAGACATCTATCACATAATATCAAACGCGTTAAGAGATTAATATATCACATAATATTCACATGTTAAAAATATATAGTTTCCAACAAAATTTGTTAAGCAATCATTTTTCAAGTAAACACGGTCGAAGTCCAGACTCACTAATGCATCCTAACAAACTCGATAAGACACACTAATGCAAAATTCTGGTTCTCTAAGACCAACGCTCGGATACCAACTGAAATGTCCCGTTCTTATTGATTAAAAACGTTCCATATTAATTGATTTCGTTGCGAGGTTTTGACCTCTATATGAGACGTTTTTCAAAGACTGCATTCATTTTTAAACAAACCATAACCTTTATTTCATCAATAAAGGTTTAAAAAGCTTTACGTAGATTATCAAATAATGATAATCTAAAATATCCTGTTTACACACGACCATTACATAATGGTTTACAATACAAATATGTTACAACAAAATAAGTTTCTTGAATGCAGTTTTTACACAATATCATACAAGCATGGACTCCAAATCTTGTCCTTATTTAAGTATGCGACAGCGGAAGCTCTTAATAATCACCTGAGAATAAACATGCTTAAAACGTCAACAAAAATGTTGGTGAGTTATAGGTTTAACCTATATATATCAAATCGTAACAATAGACCACAAGATTTCATATTTCAATACACATCCCATACATAGAGATAAAAATCATTCATATGGTGAACACCTGGTAACCGACAATAACAAGATGCATATATAAGAATATCCCCATCATTCCGGGACACCCTTCGGATATGATATAAATTTCGAAGTACTAAAACATCCGGTACTTTGGATGGGGCTTGTTGGGCCCGATAGATCTATCTTTAGGATTCGCGTCAATTAGGGTGTCTGTTCCCTAATTCTTAGATTACCAGACTTAATAAAAAGGGGCATATTCGATTTCGATAATTCAACCATAGAATGTAGTTTCACGTACTTGTGTCTATTTTGTAAATCATTTATAAAACCTGCATGTATTCTCATCCCAAAAATGTTAGATTTTAAAAGTGGGACTATAACTCACTTTCACAGATTTTTACTTCGTCGGGAAGTAAGACTTGGCCACTGGTTGATTCACGAACCTATAAAAATATATACATATATATCAAAGTATGTTCAAAATATATTTACAACACTTTTAATATATTTTGATGTTTTAAGTTTATTAAGTCAGCTGTCCTCGTAAGTAACCTACAACTAGTTGTCCACAGTTAGATGTACAGAAATAAATCGATAAATATTATCTTGAATCAATCCACGACCCAGTGTATACGTATCTCAGTATTGATCACAACTCAAACTATATATATTTTGGAATCAACCTCAACCCTGTATAGCTAACTCCAACATTCACATATAGAGTGTCTATGGTTGTTCCGAAATATATATAGATGTGTCGACATGATAGGTCGAAACATTGTATACGTGTCTATGGTATCTCAAGATTACATAATATATAATACAAGTTGATTAAGTTATGGTTGGAATAGATTTGTTACCAATTTTCACGTAGCTAAAATGAGAAAAATTATCCAATCTTGTTTTACCCATAACTTCTTCATTTTAAATCCGTTTTGAGTGAATCAAATTGCTATGGTTTCATATTGAACTCTATTTTATGAATCTAAATAAAAAAAGTATAGGTTTCTAGTCGGAAAAATAAGTTACAAGTCGTTTTTGTAAAGGTAGTCATTTCAGTCGAAAGAACGACGTCTAGATGACCATTTTAGAAAACATACTTCCACTTTGAGTTTAACCATAATTTTTGGATATAGTTTCATGTTCATAATAAAAATCATTTTCTCAGAATAACAACTTTTAAATCAAAGTTTATCATAGTTTTTAATTAACTAACCCAAAACAGCCCGCGGTGTTACTACGACGGCGTAAATCCGGTTTTACGGTGTTTTTCGTGTTTCCAGGTTTTAAATCATTAAGTTAGCATATCATATAGATATAGAACATGTGTTTAGTTGATTTTAAAAGTCAAGTTAGAAGGATTAACTTTTGTTTGCGAACAAGTTTAGAATTAACTAAACTATGTTCTAGTGATTACAAGTTTAAACCTTCGAATAAGATAGCTTTATATGTATGAATCGAATGATGTTATGAACATCATTACTACCTTAAGTTCCTTGGATGAACCTACTGGAAAATAGAAAAATGGATCTAGCTTCAATGGATCCTTGGATGGCTCGAAGTTCTTGAAGCAGAATCATGACACGAAAACAAGTTCAAGTAAGATCATCACTTGAAATAAGATTGTTATAGTTATAGAAATTGAACCAAAGTTTGAATATGATTATTACCTTGTATTAGAATGATAACCTACTGTAAGAAACAAAGATTTCTTGAGGTTGGATGATCACCTTACAAGATTGGAAGTGAGCTAGCAAACTTGAAAGTATTCTTGATTTTATGAAACTAGAACTTTTGGAATTTATGAAGAACACTTAGAACTTGAAGATAGAACTTGAGAGAGTTCAATTAGATGAAGAAAATTGAAGAATGAAAGTGTTTGTAGGTGTTTTTGGTCGTTGGTGTATGGATTAGATATAAAGGATATGTAATTTTGTTTTCATGTAAATAAGTCATGAATGATTACTCATATTTTTGTAATCTTATGAGATATTTCATGCTAGTTGCCAAATGATGGTTCCCACATGTGTTAGGTGACTCACATGGGCTGCTAAGAGCTGATCATTGGAGTGTATATACCAATAGTACATACATCTAAAAGCTGTGTATTGTACGAGTACGAATACGGGTGCATACGAGTAGAATTGTTGATGAAACTGAACGAGAATGTAATTGTAAGCATTTTTGTTAAGTAGAAGTATTTTGATAAGTGTATTGAAGTCTTTCAAAAGTGTATAAATACATATTAAAACACTACATGTATATACATTTTAACTGAGTCGTTAAGTCATCGTTAGTCGTTACATGTAAGTGTTGTTTTGAAACCTTTAGGTTAACGATCTTGTTAAATGTTGTTAACCCAATGTTTATAATATCAAAAGAGATTTTAAATTATTATATTATCATGATATTATGATGTACGAATATCTCTTAATATGATATATATACATTAAATGTCGTTACAACGATAAACGTTACATATATGTCTCGTTTCAAAATCATTAAGTTAGTAGTCTTGTTTTTACATATGTAGTTCATTGTTAATATAATTAATGATATGTTTACTTATCATAATATCATATTAACTATATATATAACCATATATATGTCATCATATAGTTTTTTTACAAGTTTTAACGTTCGTGAATCACCGGTCAACTTGGGTGGTCAATTGTCTATATGAAACCTATTTCAATTAATCAAGTCTTAACAAGTTTGATTGCTTAATATGTTGGAAACATTTAATCATGTAAACATCAATCTCAATTAATATATATAAACATGGAAAAGTTCGGGTCACTACACACTATGCCATTATTCTTAAATATTATTGTATATTATTGAAGCAAGGCATATATAAACCTCTTTCATCAAAATTTCAAAAAGATAATTTGTCTTTAATCATGGTGCAAGCATAATCAACACAAGAGGGATCCACCACATAGAAAAAAATATTCCTTAGCTACTTTCATATAGAATAAAGCATCTGAACCATCCGCATATTGGAAACACTACACAATTCAATAAAAAACAGAGTAGCCTATTTTACCAATACACACAGGGGTCTTGGTCAGAATTTCAAGGCGAACATAACAGCAGAAACCGGCGGCTAACGGTGGCAGCCGGAGGTTATTGATAGCAGCCGATAGTAGTGAACAACGATCGGCGATGGTGAGATTATAAGCATATTAGTCATAAGCAAATAAACAAAGGATCTACTATTGAAGT
The DNA here is from genome assembly GCF_046630445.1 of Rutidosis leptorrhynchoides. NCBI lineage: Eukaryota > Viridiplantae > Streptophyta > Magnoliopsida > Asterales > Asteraceae > Rutidosis > Rutidosis leptorrhynchoides. Next base: position 548,438,904 of record NC_092334.1, read on the forward strand.
TCCAAAAGTAGATGCATACTCATATTCAACTCTACAAGCCTAATGGGTTGTTTTAAACTTCACTTCAACAACAAATAGGCAAGTTACATTACCCGTAACCCATTTCAATTCAGTACTTATATATCTATTACCAGGTCAGTTTCGAAGAGAATCTGTTTAAGTTTGTAGGAATAATATACGTACGAAACTGAAAATTACAAGTAACATACAAACATGCTATGTATTAACGTAATCACAAATAGAAAACATGAATCTAGATATGCAATATATAAGGATAAACATAAGCGTAAAACGATCAAACCGAATTGAAGGGTTGAACCGGGCTTGTGTTTGACACAATTCCCTTAAACAGATTCGACGTCTGTTCCCAGGGTACACCGGTTCGAAGCAGCGTGTACTGCCGGACGAGAGCACTTGCCTGAAAAAGAGGCCGGAAGCGGGGTGACCGAAGTTGTAAAAGAAGAAGCTGAAAAATTAATGTAAGAGGGTTATGATTTTTGTTTATGTGTTAGTTGATGCCTTTTTCTCAATACCAAACTTTGGTATTTATCGTGCAAACAAGATCTCAAACAGTAAGAAAAGATTTACAAAATCACACAAATATATTTACAAAATCCTTGATTGATAAATCAAATCTTTTGGGATTTGAAAAGGATTTACAAAATCACATAAAAAAATATTTACAGAATCCTTGATTGATAAATCAAATCTTTTAATTTCTTAGTTTGCACTTAAACTAACAACTTTGAGACGCGATATCTCATTCACCATTAACCCGTTTTGGACACGCATTAGTGGCTACAAAACCCACTAAATAGTCGTTAATATATATCACTTTATTATATATAATTTGTGTCCAAAAAATTGGTGGAACATACTTTCCAACCAAATTTTCCAACATTAGCTTCATACACTCACCTTCTCTAACCCTTTACGAATAACTTCGTCGAGTGGAAACAGATGTAGCTAAATGTTTGCCAAAGGATTAACATCTACCGTCATTAAAAAATCTTGATATTACGTTACTTTAATTTCCTTTTAGTACAACACTGAAAAGGCAAAAGCGCCTGCAAGCATAACATAGTTCCCTTTACATATTAGATTCTAAGATTCACATAAACCAGTAAGGCAGTAATGAAGCTTAAGTAAACTCACTCAACGGAACAAAAGGGAGCCCAAAACTAAGAAAGGGAGGGCGAGGGCTTGAGGGCGGGTAGAGTACATGACACTTCCATCAATCCATCGGTTGTCATTAGAGGACATGGTGGAGCACGAGCTGTTGGCATTGGCCTAATGTTACTGTTGGACAGAGTCCAAATTGTTGACAAACATTTATGTTGTCAAATTGAATTTTGCATGTTGTTAGCAAAGTCAAATTTGCTAGTTACATTTACATGGAAATTTCAAAGAAAAAGAAAAGTTTGATTTTTGCATGGAAAAGTCATAAGGTGGCTATGACTTATTTATTGGTTTCACATGGATGTTGCAAATTGTGACTTTTCATGTTAGGCACATGATGAATGGTATGGTTGTAGTTGTTGGCCGATGCTTTCATATATGCCATTCACAAAGGAAAATCATCTATAAATACATGAGTATGTAGAAGGTGAAAGGCATCCAAATGGATCCAATCCAAGAGTGGGATCAAGTGATCCAAAAGAGAGAGAGGATCAAGATATCACAAATGAGAGAAAAACATAGTTGATAGGGTTTATCAACGGAGTGTGTTTATTTGTGAGGGTATCACAAAGTAGATAGGGAGTTGATCGGTAATATCAACGGGAACCTTTCTTTGTGATGTTGAGAGTTTTATTCTTGTAAGGAGTGTAAAAGAGTGTACGAGAAACTTAGATTTTATGCTAAAATCTAAGGGGATTGGGTTTGGGTTTAACTCATAGTGTAATTTTTCTTGTACCGGGTTCTTTTATATTATAAGAATAAAGGAGACTCTTGGGGTGGACGGAGGCAGGGTTTTGCCGAACCACGTTAAATCGTCGTGTTATCAGTTACTTTATTTGCTTTCTATTATTTCTCGTAAGTTTGTCTCAAACAAATTATATCCTCGCTTCCGCTGGTGTGGGTGCGCTAGGCAAATTGTCATAACAGTTACTCCGAATTTTGTCGTTTTGACTTTCGATGGATGTCGTATTGATACTAAAGAAAGTCGTTTCAAGTTTGCTTTTTTTCTTTTCCCTTTTTGGCCTAAAGACAATGACACTTATTTTTTTTTTTTCAATTTTCTAAGAACTTATTAGAACTACTCCTTATATATTTATATTTATTTCATAAAAGATTTGTACCAATTTGTTATACAGAAGAGTGTATGTTTTATATAGAGAAACCATGTTTGCGTTAAACGATTTCCCTCCGCAATGCATTAGTCATCTCTCTATTGAAATAATGTTTTATGTATATCGAAATTATTTCCCACACCCACTCGCATGTCATGTTTATGCTTTTTAGAATTTTTCAAAGTATATTTATTTTATAAAAGTTTTGTTCCAGTTCTTGATATGTGTATTTTAATTATAAACTCATATATTGTTGCAAAACGATTTCTGATCACAATTTACATGACACGTCGAATGAAACAATGTGTAAGATATCTAGATCACGCAAAAACACGATGTCTCCACTCGTTAATATCAAACTTACCCTAAACTCCTTAGACCATTAATAATGGTGATGTTGAGGTGAAGTGGATAAGACGTAATTTTTGAGTATAGCCGCTGACATGACCATTACATTGGAATGAGGGAGTTGTAATGAGGGGCTTTTGTAAGAAGTTTGATGGTGATGTTTTAATATTTGATTGATATTTAAGGTGTAAATAAATTAAAGTTGGAGAAAGAAAATATTTAGAACAAATCATGGGCTGGCACCTCACCTCACTTCTCCGGTTCTCCATCCCTCATGCGTTACTTTTTGACAAAAGCCCCAATATAAACGCCAACAAACGCTCATTCCAGGCGTTTGTGAGGCGTTTCCCGTGACATGTGGGCGGCAAAAAAGAGACAAACACCGCGTTATCTGTGGTCTTATACGCAGTAATAATCTAACCGAAACACCCATAAACGAGAACATTGGGGACTCCATATTGCATATTTTGGTTTTTGAATTTTGATACCAATTACATTTGTCGAAGAAGTTATTAGTGGCGCCGAAAATACATTAACCAGCGTACTAAAGAAGTTATTCATAACCAAACACTTGCCATTTCAAATTTCAAACCTTATGCACGGAACATTAAATTAATACGGAGTATCTGAAAAGGGCAAAGTAACAAAAGGGTTTACAGTTTGTGAGTGTATAGAACTTTATAGATTTTGTTATTATATCATTTAACATCAACTCTTTCTTATTGTAAAAATGCAAAAGTTAGAAGATTTTTTTTTTTTATTCGAGATATTCGGGAGTGCGAATAATCCAACCCAAACTCCAATGTGCGCATCCAACATGATTGCTACCTCGCTGTTTCCAACCATTCTTTGGTCACCACAAAATATTCGTCCCATCTGATTCAAATTCAAATTTTATAACAGACATATGTTTTTCACTATTAACCTCATGTTAGGATATATTGGATTCATCATAATTTAGTTGTTTCGTGTAACAAAGTGACTTGATTGTTATAACTGATATTGTAAGTTTCATTATCGATTTTAATAATTGTTATAAAAGACGTTCTGTATATTCTCTTGGTTTTTGTTATACAAGGCTTGCTTTTCAAAAAAAAAAAAAGAGAGTTACAGAGTATATATTAATCATTACGTATAATATATCACTCCGTAATAATTATATATTAAGAAATGATCTAACGATTTAGGATTATCTTCAGAGGCGGAATTTGGAGTCAACCACAGATGGAGCGAAACCAGTAACAGGTGAGTAAACAGTAAAGAAAATCTTATATTTTAGTATTTTTTTAAAATCCGGATGATGCGGGCACTCCCTCTGTGTATAACTAAGTACCGCCACTGATTGTCATTTAAAAAAAGTTTAATGCATGAAGCAGTGGTATATTCGATGACTGAGTGGTGGTTATTTTACGAAATGTAGAGTTACTTTGAATATACAGATAAAATTAGCATTTCTAAATCTCTTAATGACAATTAGAGTTGTCATCACTCATCACAAAACTTTCTTATTATTAATAATGACAAAATTAACAAAAACTGTGATTAAAAAAATAAATTTAATTAAATTAAAAAAGGTGGTCCTCAAAAAAGTGATTACAGTACAGCTGCATACCTACCCCAAACCCAATTTAGCCGCGCCACCCAACTGGCGGGAAACCCTGAAAACATTTTTGAGGGAAACCCTAATTCCCAAATTTCAAACGCCTCCACACTCACTCTTCCCTATGCTATATAAATCAATTCAACTGCACCTATCTCCATTATCAACAATTTCTTCTTCAGAATCAAACACCTAAATCCATCATAATCTGTCAATCACTCAATCATGTATGTGGTGAAAAGAGACGGGCGTCAAGAAACTGTCCATTTCGATAAAATAACTGCCCGATTGAAGAAACTCAGTTACGGACTCAGCATCGAACACTGTGACCCGGTCCTCGTCTCTCAGAAGGTTTGTGCCGGTGTTTATAAAGGTGTTACCACTAGTCAGCTTGATGAACTCGCCGCTGAAACCGCTGCTGCCATGACTGCTAATCATCCTGATTATGCTTCCGTGAGTAATATCAACAATTATATATTTTAATTTGATTATTTTGTAGCCAGTCAATTGAATTCCTTGTTAATTTCATTTAATTTAATTCAGTTGGCTGCAAGGATTGTGGTTTCTAATCTTCATAAGAACACGAAGAAATCATTTTCAGAAACGTAAGTTATTTCACATAAATATATATTTGTAAATTGGAATTTGTGAGAGAATTAGTGAATTCGTATTTTATATGTACACTTTTTATTTTTTGAGTGAATTAGAATTAGTTAAACAACATGGCTTCCTTATATATGCGTGTGTTTACTGATTTACTTGTATATATGTACCTAAATTGACCTTAATTTTATCATAATAATGTAATGTAATTGTTGCAGAATTAAGGATATGTATTTTCACATAAGTGAGAGATCTGGGCAGAAGTCTCCTCTTGTTGCTGATGATGTTTATGAAATCATCATGAAGGTAAAAATATGTTTTATAAATTTAACGCCTTACTGTGAGTCAGTTACAGACAATGTTGTAAAAAACTCAATTACTCGCCGATTAATCTCCAACTCCGATTAACTATTTTTAAGAGCAATCCGTTTTGATTTTCCAAAATCTGTTTAATTAATCGGTCAATGTCAATTGATTGATCAAAATTGAATTTGGTAATCAAAGCCTGTTAAAGTCAAATTTGATCATCATTTTAAAATGTATTTAAATTTAAACTAGAAATTTATAGTTTTTGAACAAAATGAACAAATTTAGATAATTATGTTAAAGTTTATGTTTATGTTATGTTTATGATTTTCTTCTATATTTACACATATAGTTTTTGAAATTTAATATCTAAATGCATAAAGTACAATCCGATTGATCCTTGATTAATTCCCGAATTTCTGATTAATCCTTCCAAAGCCTTGACTGATTAATCCCCGAATAGCAGTATATGTTGTTTTTTTTGGGTGTGGATGGGGTTTATAATGTATAGTATTGGCTGGTTATGCAACATTTCACGATGATATGCAGAATTGTGAGTTAGTTTGCTGGTTGATTTTGTAATTAAAATGGGTTAACTATTAGGCTCATTTTTTTTATTATAGTAATTTATACTTTATATTTAAGCCAGTAATGTTTTTCCTGTAGATGTAATGTTATAACATATTTTTGTTACAGCATGCTGCTAAGTTGGACAGTGAGATTATATATGACCGAGACTTTGACTACGATTATTTTGGGTTCAAAACCCTCGAAAGATCTTATCTTCTGAAAATCCAAGGGAAGGTTGTGGAAAGGCCTCAACATATGCTGATGAGGGTTGCAGTTGGGATTCACAAAGATGACATTGATTCTGTAATCAAAACTTATCATTTAATGTCACAGAGGTGGTTCACTCATGCATCTCCCACTCTCTTCAATGCAGGGACACCAAGGCCTCAAGTATGAACAATACATTTTGACACTTGAATACTTGATTTGCTGGTTATCTCTTTATCTTTAATTTGTGTTAATTCTGACATGGAAATTGATTATATTTTTGTGTAGTTGAGTAGTTGTTTTCTGGTGTGTATGAAAGATGATAGCATTGAAGGTATTTATGACACTTTGAAGGAATGTGCTGTTATCAGCAAATCAGCAGGAGGAATTGGTGTTTCTGTTCATAATATCCGTTCAACTGGAAGCTACATACGTGGAACAAATGGGACGTCTAATGGCATTATTCCAATGCTGCGTGTTTTTAATGATACTGCCCGTTATGTTGACCAAGGAGGTGGCAAGAGAAAGGGTGTGTGGATCTATCAAAGTTCATATTTTTTTACTTTTTATTTTTATGTAGTTGTTTATGTGTGGTAATTTATGTTAATGACTGTAGGAGCATTTGCTGTTTACTTAGAACCATGGCATGCTGATATCTTTGAGTTTCTTGATTTGAGAAAGAACCATGGAAAGGTAACAAATGATTGGTTAAAAAGTTTCTCAATTTGATATCTTCTCTAGTTTAAGCTAAAAACCATGTATATTTTTGTCATTGGATTCTTAAAAAGGTTAAATGTTAATGCAGGAAGAGCAACGAGCTCGTGATTTATTTTATGCTTTGTGGGTCCCTGATCTGTTCATGGAGAGAGTGCAGAGTAATGGCACTTGGTCTCTGTTTTGTCCAAATGAGGCTCCTGGTTTGGCTGATTGTTGGGGTCAAGAGTTTGAGAATCTATATACTCAATATGAAAAACAGGTTAAAAAAGCTAGCTTTTTTCCGTACTTTGTTTTGTTCTGATTGGATTTCATTAGCTAATCGTATAACTTTTGTACAAACTCAGGGGAAAGCTAAGAAAGTTGTCCAGGCACAGAATCTTTGGTTTGAAGTTTTGAAATCCCAAATTGAAACTGGGACTCCTTACATGCTGTTCAAGGTAGTTATATAAACTGGTAAACTTTAGTACTGTAGTTCTAATTATTGGATAGTATTGTTAATTAAATTCATGTTGTTTGTCTTTTAGGATACGTGTAATAGAAAAAGCAACCAACAGAATCTTGGTACCATCAAGTCATCAAATCTGTGTACTGAGATCATCGAGTACACAAGTCCAACTGAAACTGCTGTATGTAATCTGGCATCTATTGCATTACCCCGTTATGTTCGAGAGAAGGTATGATTTTGGTTATAAATGTTGACATTAATTATATTCTTACATCATACTGTATATATGGTTATGCTAAAGTTTAAAGTGCATTTGTATATCATCAGGGGGTCCCAGCAGAATCTCAACCATCAAAGCTTGTTGGCAGCCGAGGTTCTGGCAATCGATACTTTGATTTTGAAAAACTAGCAGAGGTTTGATTTCTTATCCCCTTCTCTATTTAGAGGTGCCGATCATGACTGTTTGCCTGTGAACGGGTCCATCGAGTTGAGGTGTCAGTTGGGTAAAAATGTAAAATAGATGAGAAACTTTTCTAAATCAAATGTGTTAACATTTGACAACAATGTGTTTCAATTGCTTAAAGACATGTAAATGATTCTATTCAATAGATTAAATTGTTTAAATACAATAACTGTTACAGTATAAATTATACTCCGTACCTGTTTCAAAATAACTGTGTTTGGCTTGTTACTGTATGAAATTATGCTTTAGAATCTGATGTTAAATATCTTTTTGTTGCGCTGGACAGATCACATCACTGGTTACCACAAATCTCAATAAAATTATTGATGTGAATTACTACCCAGTTGAAACTGCAAAAAGGTCAAACTTACGTCACAGGCCCATCGGTATTGGAGTTCAGGGTCTTGCAGATACTTTCATATTGCTTGGAATGCCTTTCGATTCGCCCGAGGTAATTTATCTTTTTCCTCCAATGATTCATGCCTCATTGGTTGTGGCTTAATTGATTCTCATTTTCTCCCTTTTTTATACTACAGGCCCAACAGTTGAACAAAGACATATTTGAGACTATATATTACCATGCCCTGAAAGCTTCATGCGAATTAGCTGAAAAAGAAGGCACCTATGAAACGTATAATGGATGTCCTGTCAGCAAGGTGTGTCTCTTTGTATATCTGTCTTCAATAGTTATGTTTGTTTTATCTTGTTCTCAACAAAACATATTTATGGAGTCAAGAATAATTCCGTGTGGGACCCACTTTTAGGGAATTCTGCAACCAGACATGTGGGGAGTTAAGCCTTCCGAATTGTGGGATTGGAACGAACTCCGTTCGATGATAGCAAAACATGGTGTTCGTAATTCACTACTCGTTGCTCCCATGCCAACTGCTTCAACCAGCCAAATTCTTGGTAATAACGAGTGCTTTGAGCCGTACACCTCCAATATCTACAGTCGCAGAGTTTTAAGGTAGTGTTTTTTTGTTTGTTTGTTTATAATCTTCACTTTTAAGGGTGTTGCAATAAACTGATTCTTTGTTTTTGCAGTGGTGAATTTGTTGTGGTTAACAAGCATCTGTTGTCTGATTTAACTGAGATGGGCCTTTGGACTCCGACTCTTAAGAATCAGATAATATATGAGAATGGCTCTGTTCAAAAGATATCTGAAATTCCCCAAGACCTCAAATCTATTTATAAGTATGACCCGAAACCCATTTCTCTATGATCTTTATATTGATTTTCTTTTGTCATATTTCTTACTTGATAACATTAAACCAGAACTGTGTGGGAGATCAAGCAACGGACATTGGTTGACATGGCTGTTGATCGTGGATGCTACATTGACCAGAGTCAAAGTCTGAACATACATATGGACCAACCTAACTTTGGCAAACTTACTTCGTTGCATTTTCACGCTTGGTCTAAGGTACATCATTAACTGTCTTGAATTATCAATTTAGAACATTAAATTATATGGGCCCTTTTTTACTGTTAAATACTAATCTTGGTGGAAACCAGGGGCTTAAAACGGGTATGTACTATCTGCGATCACGTGCTGCTGCTGATGCAATCAAGTTCACTGTTGATACTTCACTTCTCAAGGTAGGATTACTATTCTAATTCCACAATCTTTCTATGTTATTGTGTGAAATTAGGCCAAAACTGAAACCTTACTGATCATAATAATGCAGGAAAATCAAAAGACAGAGATTGTTGAAGATGATAACACAAAGATGTCACAGATGGTGTGTTCATTGATGAACCGCGAAGAGTGTATGTCTTGTGGAAGTTAAAATCATTAATAATCGTTTAGCTTACATAACCGTTGATGGGTTGTTGTAACTAAACTGTAAACCTTGTGATTCAAGTCTTTTCGATTTCAGAGTTGTGGAAATGGTAGGGGCTTGGGTTACCTTCCGAATGGTTTTCTGTCTCCATAGGTGTTTGAGAAGTATTATGTATATTTGGCATTTTAGGATACTTTCCAAAGCAATTTAACTTGTAACTTAGCTTATGTTTGCTATATATTATGTTTCTAAGTTTTACTATGACTATCATAGTGATTACTTTACTTAAGCACCGTTTAATCGTTACATAATATGCCTTCTATTATACTTATATCATTACAATCCAATCTTTTATTGTTCACGCCATTGTTTTTGCTTAAAAGGTGTTTCCGTCTTTTACCGCTCTTGGCATACCCGCTTAATATCTGCAGTTGTTTTTTTTTTTGGGCGAAAATAACTAAAACTCATATAGAAACGAAGTCGTTTTCCAAAAGAAAACGCCTTCAACAAAGAATACAAAGGAACAGGGGAAACATGGAAACTCGCACCTAGAAAGAAACTATTTAAACGAAAACTATCTATAAACGAGCTTCTCGAAAAACCAAAAATCAAACTAAACATCAAATAAAGCGAGCACAATATAATAGTATCAGGAACTAAACCAAACAAATCAAGATACATCAACAAACGAAAAATGTAACCGAAAAAACCCGAGGCAAGCCCAACCTATCAACCTCTAGGTCCCGCCCTCTTGTTTTCACCGCTCCATTTGTTTCTTTTCAAATGTCACAATTTTTGTGCATAGTGGTCCAATGCATATCAAATGTGATGGTTCATTGCATAATGTAAGGTCTGAAGACGAGCCGCAAAGATTAAACACAATGCTAACAAATTAGATGAAATCCTATAATATAAATTAACATCGGTATTATGTTACAATTTATTAAACAACTATTTATATTTATATTGTACGATGAAATTCTAAAGTCTAATGAAACTCTATTAGACCTTAAGCTTACAATTTTTTTTTTTTTGAAAGGCAACAATACTTTTATTAGATAAAAACACGAAAACATCACAAGGTTCGCAAGTATTAGATACACAACGTAAGAACAACAAAATACAAAGGCGTATGATGCCAAGGAAGCATCATTACATCCTAGAAACTAAATAAGGTAACTCCATGGGTTGTGTAGCCAATCAAGCCATACGATATCCTTCGCCTTGCATCTCTTCGCGATCCAATCGAAACTTTTAACTTGAATTTCACTAATCGCTACCGGAACGTTTCAACACTTATTCTTGAATACTTTCTCATTTCGATTCTTCCAAATTAGATAGCAACCCGTCCAAATAACCCCCTGCCATATTAGTTTTCCCACCTCCGTTACGTTTTGTCCCACATCACCAATTAAAAGATCCCGAATACCATGACTTGTTATATTTCCCATATTCCACCAATTAAAAACTCGAACCCAAATCTCTTTTGATATTTTACACGCAAATAGGGAATGATCCAAAGACTCGATATCATCATCGCAAATGGGGCAACGTACCGAGTTTAGATCAATACCCCTTTTGTCGAGCTCGGGTAGGATTGGAAGTCTGCCCTTTCTCGTTCTCCATACAAATAATTCTACTTTTTTAGGAATAAAATTATTCCTCAATGTAACCGCACTGGAATTCGTCGTAGGCATCAGTCTTTCGTCCAGCAAGGAGGATTAAACGGTTTGTTGTGAAACACCCTTTCGAACCTGGAGACCAGGCCCATCTGTCCCGCTGATCTGGGCTCAAACCAAACGAAGACAGCAGCCCGCTAAGCTCGCATAGTTCATTTCTTGCACGTCCTGAAACTTCACGAACCCAATTCCATTTTACAAGCCATTTTGACCCTTCCATGGTAAAACGATCTCGGACCTTCGCATTAGAATCTGTCTCTAAGTGGTATAGCCTCTTGAACCTGTTTTTAAAAGAAGAAGAACCAAGCCACACATCATTCCAAAAAGACGTAGAGGCTCCATCACCAATGAGTTTGATAAAGGAGCCTCTAAAAACCACACCAAGCGAATCAACGTGATTACCGGTTTTTACAATATTTGACCACACCGAGCTATAAGAAAAAGTTGAATTGACGTCTTCGACACAAAGACCACCGGAGTGGCCATAAATACTCGAAATGACTTTAACCCACAAGGAAGTGGCTTCGGATTTAAACCTCCACCACCACTTGCCAATTAAAGCCAAGTTTTTACTTTTTAAAGAACCGAGATTCAACCCTCCTTTCTCGAAAGGAAGAAGGGTTTCCTCCCATTTTACCCACGCGATTTTATGGTTGTTTCCCGTCCCGCCCCAAAAGAAAGAACGCCTTACACACTCAAGTTTTTTTAACACACAAGGCGGAATCATAAAAGCTTACAATTGGACTTTGTTCCTAATAATAATCTATAGTCTAATACTCGTTGCAATTGAACGGTGAAATCATAAAAGCTCAAGACTATGAATAAAACGTTAAATATCAATAAAGCATAAAGATAACCTTTTTACTCTAATTCTTGTAATTTTTGCATAGAGCATACTGATAATTGCCAATATAATTGCACATCATTTTACGACTTTCTCCTTTACATAACCTTTTTTTAGGTATGTGACATTCTTTGTCTAAGGATGAAACGGTACTTTGATAGAAACCTTTTGTCAACAATAACAATATTCTTCAATGCATCGACAACAATTTTTCTCATCGTTTTCATTTATAATGGTTTTGGAACCTAGTTAGGTTAAACGCCTCATCTCCAACAGCCGATTAAGATTGAAAGAGGTTGACTGGAATCAATAATAATAGAAAAAATGATATATAATATAGCATCTGAAAAAAAAGTCGAGGATAGTAGACATTAGGAATGAGACCGGTACGAATACCGAACCGAAATCAAAAATACCAAAACTGAAATTGCCAAAATCAAGAATCGAATACTGAAAAAAAAGTCGAGGATAGTAGACATTAGGAATGAGATCGGTACGAATACCGAACCGAAATCAAAAATACCAAAACTGAAATTGCCAAAATCAAGAATCGAATACTGAACTGAACTAAGAATACGGTACCCAGTTGGGTCCCATTATCTGTACCAGTATTAGGTAAAGTACAGAATGGAACCGTATTTACAGTTTTTCCTTTAGGTGCTGTTTGTTTTTTAAGATGTTTTTGTCTGAAAATCTGCGGACCATGTCTGTTAAGAAGATGTGGTCTGAAGGTCTGTATGCTGAATAATGAAGACTGTTTGTTTTTATGTCTGCAACATAACTTAATTCTGTCTGCAGCACTTAGAAGTACATTTCTAAGTCTGCGAGGCTGCAGACATAATAAGACATTATTTTATCTTATGTCTTCAGAAAAACAAACTGTCTGCAAACGTCTGCGAGCGCGCAAACATAATACATAATAAGGTCTGCAGACAGGAAAACAAACAACACCTTAGTGTTTCTCTAATTAGTCTTACGCTAACTTCAATTTTGAATATTTCATCATATTGAAATCAATGAGTAACAAGATTTATAAAAGGACGTGTTTTGGTTATTTAAAAAATTAATTTAATAATATAAGTCACCGATGAAAATAATTTGTTATCGCAAGTAAACGACTGATTAAATGAACGTTGTAATGATCTGCTCTGAAGTCGCAAACTAAAACAAAAATAATTAAATATTGTAATACTAAGTTTTAGTATTATTCCCTACAATTAAACAAAGACATAGCAATTCTATAATGTATTTCAACTATTTCGGTATTTATGTTCGGTTTGCCCGTACCGAATCGAATAGTACCGAAACCGAACTCATCCCAAATCAAGAATCGAAACCGAATTCGAATCCCCATAGTTCGGTTTTTGATACTGTTATTGGTCCGATTTCTTGACATTTTCGCTCGTGCCTAGTAGATATTTTTTTTATTTGACTTCAAATGAAAATATAATTGCGAGGCTTGCCTGAGTGGCCACCGAGTTGCCCAATGAAGCACATCACCCGGGTTCAATTCATGGCTATGCCAAATTGTTCAAAAAGGGAGTGTGACTAGAGGGTGCACATAATGCGCAATTCACCCGGTACCAGGTCTCGCGCTCGGGGGGCTTGATTACCCGAGGTTTTACCTTATATGGGGGAGCCAATGTGCTCGTTCATAGGAGGGTTTTCTCGCTTACAAAAAAAAAAAAAAAAAAAAAGAATTTTATAATTTTTTTTTTTAACCTTAGTCCTTAATGCTATTCTTAAAGTTTTTGGGCATGCAATTTAGAGTTGTACTCTACTCATAAAAACTTTAGCAAATGGAAGCAAATCGTGTAATTTGATAATCCAATTGTATTGAACTGAAATGTAAAACAATTACATTGTTGTTTCAAAAAAACATGTGTATCGGCAGAGACATGTTAGCCCTGTGTTGACTTTGTCAACCCATCCAGCGGTACCCGGTAGCCCACTGGAGCCTGGCGAAACACCATCACCCATTTCCCCACAGCATGCCAGGCCCGATAAACGAACCTGCATTGTCATTGTTTCAATCTTCGCATGCGTGGGACCAAGGGATTATTTGAGCCCGGTAAGAATGGTTTTTGATCCAATTATTTGAAAATTCCTCACCTAGTGGGAATCGAACCCTCACCTCCCCTAAGGGAGAGTGAGTCATTCGCCACTAGGCTATTGGCCCATTCTTGTAAAACAATTACATAATCAGCTATATAAAGCTATAATAATCAGCTAACCAACTTAACAACATTCTAAACAAACTTAACCGCCTAATTACAAGCTAAACAATAATATTACACTTTACACCTTGAACTATTATAAACATACAAAACCTACATAAAACTTCTAATATTCCATATCCTCCCCTCAAGTTTGAAGGTCTTTAAAACCCAACTTGTCTACAAGGAAAGAATGTTGATTATGACCCAAAGCCTTCGTCATTAGATAAGCAAGTTGTAAATGAGTTGAGATGTATGCAGTTTGTAAAAATCCTTCCTGCACCTTTTCTCTAGCGAAGTGACAATCAATATCAAGGTGCTTTATCCTTTCATGATAGCAAGGTTTAGCAACAATTTCTTAAGCCGCCTTATTATCACAATATAAGGTAATAGCTATCTGGTATGTGCAAATCCTTTAACAAATATGCCAACCATATCAATTCACAATTAGTTGATGCCATACTTCTGTATTCTGCCTCAGTTGAGTACCAAAAATCGTGGCTTGTTTCTGAGTCTTCCAAGAGATCAAAGAATGACCCATGAAAATACAATAACCAATCAAAGACTTCCTGGTCATCAATTTGATGCCCAATTTTCATCAGAATATCCAACCACCTTCAGTTGTGACAAGTGTTGCAAAAGTCGGCCGACTTGGTCGACACGTCGTTTTTAAGGCATCGTCGACGCGTCGTTGCTAAAAAGTCTGTCAAAGGTAAAAAGTCGGTCAAATTCGGAAAAAGTCGGTCAAAATTACTCAAAGTCGGTCATTTTTTTTGTAATATTGTTAATAATTGTTAATTGTTCATGTTTATTGTAAATATAGTTTATATTTTAAGATTCGATCTATATAATATTATATATAAATATATATTTAATAAAACTATTTTAAAAAGTCAATGTTAGTCAACACCCGTTGGGTCCGACACGTCGTTTTTTAGGCATGACCGATGCGTCCCCAACTCGCGTCTTTTACAACCTTTGTGACTGTACGTGATAAAACAGCTCCTTTGATATTGTACCTTTTAGATACCTGAGCAAATGAGTAGCATCATGAAATTGTGCATCTGTTGGAGCTGAAACAAACTGGGTAAGATGCTGAACTGCATACGAAATATCTAGTCTTGTCATTACAAAATACAAAAGTCTGCTAATTAATCTTCTATATGCATATGAAGAATCTAGTAATTTCCCTTTATCCAAAGATAGTTTGAGATCTTGTGGTAATGGAAAATTAACTGGTTTAGTAGGAGTAAGGCATGCATCTATCAACAAATCCAGTATATAATTTCTTTGGTGCAAATAAATACCATTATGTGATATGCACAATTCGATACCCAAAAAATATCTGGCCACCTAAATCCTTTATTGTAAACTTATGATCCAATTCCTTTTTAACTCCACAAATAGTTTCATTGCAATTTCCAGTCAGCAGAATATCATCAACATACACTAAGGTAATAGTGAACTTGTCATATTTGTTAGGAAGAGGGGATCGCCTGGACGTTGGCAGATACAAATTTGAGAGAAAAACAACTCTATTACTCACAAGAATAGATTTACAGAGTATTACAAAACTCTTACAAAAAAAAAACTCTCAAACTCACACACACTCTCTAGGTTGTGATTACACTTCTCTGAGTGATTTGGGATAATTTACAACTGAGGTTTGCACCTCTATTTATAGTAAAAATTCTATGGCGGTGGAATGGTGTGAACGGAGAAGGTTGGCGGCCGTCATCGTCATCAACTTTGCTACTTCCATATGAGTTGTCAAGGTTGCCTACTTTGAATATCTAGAAGGTGGGCTTCTAGATTGTAGGCTGGAAATCTTCAATTCTCCCCCTCCAGCCGAATCCACAAACATTCCAGTTATGTCTCTGCATAACTCCAACTTCTCTCGAGTCACCACCTTTGTTAACATATCCGCAGGATTCTCCTTTGTATGGATCTTCACTAGTCTCAACAGTTGTCGATCAATTACCTCGCGTATCCAATGATAGCGAATATCAATATGTTTTGTACGGGAATGGTACATGGAGTTCTTGCTCAAATCTAGAGCACTCTGACTGTCACAATGTACCTTGTACTCCTTTTGCTTGATTCCAAATTCTTGGAGATAACGCTTTAACCACAACATTTCTTTTCCAGCTTCTGCGGCAGCAATATACTCTGCTTCAGCTGTGGATAATGCAACACACTTTTGTAGTCTTGACTGCCATGAAACAACTCCTCCTGCAAAAGTGTAAATGAATCCTGAAGTAGATTTCCTACTATCAGGATCTCCGGCCATATCCGCATCTGTATAGCCTTCCAAGATTGGATCAGCTCCCCCGTAACAAAGACATAGATTCGTTGTACCCTTAAGATATCTGAGAATCCATTTTACCGCATTCCAATGCTCTTTCCCGGGGTTCGAGAGAAAACGACTCACTGTTTCCACTGCGTGAGCAATATCGGGCCTTGTACACACCATTGCATACATCAAACTTCCAACTGCTGAAGAATATGGTACTGAAGACATCTCCCCGATCTCTTCCTTGGATGAGGGACAAGAACTCTTGCTTAACTTGAAATGGTTGGCTAATGGAATGCTAACAGGTTTGGCATTGTTCATATTGAAACGTGAAAGCACTCGTTCAATATACTTCTCTTGAGATAGCCATAACCTTTTATTCTTCCTGTCTCGGGTTATCTGCATTCCCAAAATCTGTTGAGCCTGTCCTAAGTCTTTCATGTCAAAAGACTTAGAGAGTTCCTTCTTCAGCTGGTTGATCTTCGTTGCGTCTTTCCCTACGATCAAAATATCGTCTACATAAAGTAGAAGAGCAACAAAATCTCCTTCAGAAAACTTCTGAATGTAGACACACTCATCTGCTGCAGTTTTCTTGTACCCGTGACTCACCATGCACGAGTCAAACTTCTTGTACCACTGCCTAGGTGCCTGCTTTAAACCGTACAAACTTTTCTTCAGCTTGCATACGAGATTATCTCCTGAAACCTCAAAACCTTCTGGCTGCTCCATGTAAATTTCTTCATGTAAATCTCCATGAAGAAAAGCTGTCTTTACATCCATCTGTTCAAGCTCCAAGTTCATACTTGCGACCAATCCAAGTATGACTCTAATTGAAGTCATCTTGACTACTGGTGAAAATATCTCGTCAAAATCAATCCCTTTCTTCTGTTGGAATCCTTTGACTACAAGTCGTGCTTTGTATTTTACCACTTTTCCACTACCATCCTTTTTCAGCTTGAACACCCATTTATTTTTCAGTGCCTTCTTCCCGCGTGGAAGTTCTACAATCTCATAAGTTTGATTTTTCTGCAGAGAATCCATCTCATCCTGCATTGCGAGCAACCATTTTTATTTATCCTTATGAGTTACTGCTTCATGAAAACTCTCCGGTTCTCCATCTTCAGTAAGTAGAAGGTACTCGGATTCTGGATATCTACTCGATGGAATCTGACCTCGTTCAGATCTACGAACTTCTGGAACATTATGAGGAGATCCACCATCATCTTGACCTTGTGATGGTGCTGGAACGTCTGGCAGATGGGGTTGTGGCTCCCCCTACTCAGCACCGTCATTTT
Source organism: Rutidosis leptorrhynchoides (assembly GCF_046630445.1). Taxonomy (NCBI): domain Eukaryota; kingdom Viridiplantae; phylum Streptophyta; class Magnoliopsida; order Asterales; family Asteraceae; genus Rutidosis; species Rutidosis leptorrhynchoides. The sequence goes on from NC_092334.1 coordinate 548,456,565, forward strand.
CCTCATTATCTTCTACTTCTGGCATTTCTTCTTGCACTGAAAATTCATTTCTCATGAATGATTCCGTTGTTGCCTCTGGCACCTGAGCAGCAACATTTGACTTCTGAGATATTGTGGGCTTTTCAATATCTTCTATTCTCTGGCTTTCATGGAACACCACGTCCCTACTTCTGATCACCTTTTTCTCCTTTGGATCCCATAATCTGTATCCAAATTCTTCATCTCCATAGCCTATGAATATGCATGGAGTGGTCCTTGCATCCAGCTTCTGCCTGAGCTCCTTGGATACATGTGCGTACGCCAAACATCCAAATACTCTTAAGTGAGAGTATGATGGATCCTTTCCAGACCAAAGTTTCTCCGGAACTTCAAAATTCAGTGGTACTGATGGAGATCGGTTGATCAAATAACAAGCGGCTCTGACTGCTTCTCCCCAGAATGGCTTTGGCAGCTTAGCCATACTGAGCATGCTCCGAACACGTTCCATGATTGTTCGGTTCATTCTTTCTGCTATACCATTATGTTGAGGGGTACGTGGGACCGTCTTCTCATGTCGGATGCCATATGATCTGCAATAGGCATCGAACTGCCTGGAAGAGTATTCATCGCCGTTGTCGGATCGAAGACACTTTAACTTCTTTCCTGTCTCACGTTCTACCATGACATGGAACTGTTTGAAGTAATCGAACACCTGGTCCTTCGTCCGCAAGAAATATACCTACACCTTTCGAGAAGCATCATCGATAAATGTCAGAAAGTATCGGTTGCCGCCAATTGATTCAACCTCCAAGGGACCGCAAACATCAGAGTGTACCAGACTGAGTAACTCTGATTTTCTCGTTGAAGAGGAATTAAATGAGACTCTATGCTGCTTACCAAACAGACAATGATTGCAAGGATCTAGTGCAGCGTCCTTGTCTACATTGATAAGCTCCTTCTTTATTAGGGTAGACAACCCTTTCTCACTCATGTGACCGAGTCTCTGGTGCCATAAATTTTGTGAAGCCTCCTTTTCTGCAACATTAATACTGTCTGTGCAGATCTTCACATGAGTCTTGTACAGTGTGCCACAAATATGTCCTCGAGCGACTATCATAGCGCCTCTTGACAATTTTCATGTGCCTTTACTGAAATGACTATCATAGCCCTGTTTGTCGAGAGCTATCCCAGAAAGTAAATTCAGCCGAAGATCTGGCATATGGCGGACATCCTTCAGAGTGATTGTGCTCCCGGAACTTGTCTTTATCCTGACATCTCCAATTCCGACAATCTCAGCGGAACTGAAATTTCCCATCTTCACAACTTTAAAGTCACCAGCTTTGTATGTTGTGAAGTATTCCTTGTATGGAGTCACGTGGTAGGAAGCTGCAGTATCTACCACCCATTCTGTGTCTTCTCGTGAGACATGAAGGCATGTCTCATCATGGGTTGAACAATAAGCTACATCACCAGAGATAGTCACTAATGTTTCTCCACCCTTATTCTTCGGCTGTGAACTGCTTTGACCTTGTTCCTCTTTTAATCTATAGCAGTTCTTCTTCATATGTCCCTCTAATCCACAGTGATGACATTTATATGTTGGTTTTCTGCCATCAGCTGACCTGCCCCTGCTCTTACTTCTGCCTCTCCATTTATTTTTGCTACTCATTCGCTGTCTCCCCCGATTCTCTGTAACAAAGGCATGAGACTGAATAGGGCATCCTTGACCATTGACATGGTAAGTTTTCCATTCGGTACTGAGTTGCTGAGTGTTACTACCAGCGTTTCCCAACTATCGGGAAGGAAACTAAGTAGCAGTAGCGCCTGAACTTCATCGCCAAGCGGCATCTCTACAGACGATAACTGGTTGACCAAGTTCTGAAACTCACTGGTATGCTCGGCAACTGAAGTTCCACTTTTGAGCTTCATGTTGACTAAACGCCTCATCAGCAGGGCTTTATTCCGAGCAGTCTTGGCCTGGTACATGTCCTCCAACTTTTTCCAGAGGACATATGCGTCTGTCTCTTGTGCAACATGGTGGAAGACACTATGATCAATCCATTGACGGATTTGACCAATAGTTTTTCGGTTTGATTTCTTCCACTCTTTCTCTTTGGTAGAATCAGGGTTTATACCCTTCAATTCAATAGGATCGAACAAATCCTTACAGCTGAGGAGATCTTCCATCCGAGGTTTCCACAGCGTGTAGTTTGTTGCTGTGAGCATAATCATAGCTCCGGAAGATGATGTTGACTCTTCTGTGGACATTATCACCTTAAAAATAATTTTTCAACACAAACGGGGTTGAATTGTAGAAAACAGAGATCACCGTTACGTCCGGAATGGTTGAAAATGATGGAATAGACACTTCGCGGCTTAAATTCCACTTACGGGGCAAAATTATAATTTTTATAAACTTCAGGGACCAAAAAAATGAAATTCTGAAAATTTCAGGGACCAAATTGTAAAATTTCAGAATTGCTAAAGTACCGCTACAGTACTGCTACAGTGACTTGCTACAGTGCCGCCAGCTGCTACAGTGAATTGCTACAGTGATCGTCTTCTCCGGCGAAAATTCCGGCACCGGTCGTCTTCTCCGGCGAGATTCCGGCGAGTTGACCAAACTTTGACTGCGTTTTCTGGGCTCGTTATATCTCCGTTTAAGTCGCCGTTTTTTGCGTTGGACTCGGTTCGACGAGACGAATCCAATGGTACACTCAAAATTGAATTTTGAGAAAACTTCAGAAGACTCAAAAACTCAACCAACGTCTCTAACCAAGCTCTTGATACCACTTGTTAGGAAGAGGGGATCGCCTGGACGTTGGGAGATACAAATTTGAGAGAAAAACAACTCTATTACTCACAAGAATAGATTTACAGAGTATTACAAAACTCTTACAAAAAAAAAACTCTCAAACTCACACACACTCTCTAGGTTGTGATTACACTTCTCTGAGTGATTTGGGATAATTTACAACTGAGGTTTGCACCTCTATTTATAGTAAAAATTCTATGGCGGTGGAATGGTGTGAACGGAGAAGGTTGGTGGCCGTCATCGTCATCAACTTTGCTACTTCCATATGAGTTGTCAAGGTTGCCTACTTTGAATATCTAGAAGGTGGGCTTCTAGATTGTAGGCTGGAAATCTTCAATATTCCTTTTTAATGAATAAGGAATAATCATGCTTTGGCTGGATGAAACCTTAAGTCAACAAAAATCATGTCAACTCTTAATTCCATTGTCTTGAGGCTTGTTTAAGTCCATATAAGGATTTATTCAGCTTGCAAACTTGACCAAGTAATGCTTAGAATATCCTTCAGGGGGCTTCATATAAATCTCGTTATCAACAAAACCATGTAAAAAAGCATTATTCACATCCGTTTGATGCAGAGGCCATTGTTTGGCAGTAGCAATATCAATGAGTACTCTGACAGTGGCAGCCTTTTCTACAAGAGAAAATGTATGCTTATAGTCTATACCTTCTATTTGATTAAAACCCTTTACTGCCAAACGTGCTTTCAATCTTTTTATTGTAGCATCAACAGTGTACTTTATTTTATACACCCATTAAGATGAAATTGCCATTTGATTTTCGGGTAGCACCATTAATTCTCAAGCATCATTATTTTTCAAAGCCGATAATTCTTTGTTCATAGCATCAACCCATTTTGGATATATCTTGGATTAATTGTAAGTAGAAGGTTTAACTGTTGTCAACACATTAATAATAAATGCAATATAATCATCTAGGCAGTCAGCAAAATCCTTTTGATGAAATAATGGATAAATACAGACACTAACAAAATTGGAGCTTGCAAAATGCTTAACTCTTTTATTGGGATGCGCAAAATCTTTCAACCATATTGGCTGAGTTGACTTTCTAATCATCAACCATATCGACTGATATCTTGAGGATATACGATTTCCAAAGGAGGAGGAAATTCCTCATGTGGTTCCTCCAAGATAAGTTCCTCATCCTCGACAATAGTCGATGACTCCACCACTTTGACCTCGGTAGTTGAAACCTCATCCTCATCACTATCATACCCAAGAGTATAAATCAGACAGAACTCGAATGTCTGTAAAATTGTCTCAACCACTTTGACTCCAGAAGTAAATTCTTTCTCAAGAGACGAATCAACAAAGTCAACATTTGATATATCTGGAAAGGTAGGTTTTGGAAGCATTAGATATTCGTCCCCTCCATACCATTTATAACTTATATTTGGTCGGGTGTTGAACAAGGTTTCCCAAATATCTTTCAAGTTGCTTAAATTCATTTTTTCGAAAAGTACCTGGAGCTTAGTTGTAAAACAAAACACAAAACACACACACAGAAAACACCTCCATTTTTTTAAAACACGTTGTGGAAGCATTAAAATAATTGAACCATTTTAATTATGACAAAATTAATATATACAAACCCAAGGTTAAGTTATTACAAACAGGTGTTACGTGACATTATAACAAAATACAATTTTAACGGGGAAAAGACATCAGAGTTCCTCGTAGTCACACATAGCATCACCACGCCCGTCTTCTACCCAAAAGCACAGTCTACTAAAGCTAACAACCTGCAGGGAGGATATGGAGGGGAATTAGCACGAAGCTAAGTGAGTGCAACTAACTACATGCCATAGTAAATCATAGCAGTTACACTAATCATGTCATCTAACACATACATCACCCAAGTGCAGTGTACAGAGACATCGGCGGTCCGGCCGAACACTTTACCACCATTTTATCAGACTGGGGGCTTACCGTAAGTTCCTCGCGCATCCATGAGTGCATAATTCATCCACATGTAACAAACACATCATTCAAACATATACAAACGTGGACACTGGCTACCTCATGAGAAACTCGACCCGCATGCTGATCTCTCCTATCTAAACCACCCGATAGGAACGCACTTGACTCTAACACACATGGCATTACATAACAAGCAGTTATCACATAGCCATAATCAACTAAAAATAAGTAGCATGTTAAACATAACAATAAAGGCAATCATAGGATAACACCGATTACCAGCCACATAAGGATCTCAAAGGTCTAATCTTTCCGAGCCTTCTCTCTGTCACCTGAGCAAAGATAATACAAGTCATTCACTTCATTCAAATAATAGTATCAATACTACTGAATTGTTAACAACGCGGTCTAGGTCTAACGACCCCTTACAAAGCCACATACTTCTTTAATGACAGGGTTTTACACGCACCCACGAAAGATATACATGTTATAGTGATATAACAAACACAATCCTAACAACTTAATTCATTCACAATAAAAATTTTACACACGCGCAGCATAACGACTAGGCATCAACACTTAGTGAAATTTCAACTGCCAAAGACCCTCAGTCGACTGTCAGAGATAGTCGGTTGACTGTCAACACACACTCGTTCAATGGTCTTTACCACCGGTCGATCTTAACGTTACAACCGTTGGTCGATGGACTCACATCATCGGTCGATGGTCTCGTCCATCGGCCGTTCGTCAGACACCATCGGTCGATGGTCAACGGACATCGGCCGAGGGTAGTACATCAGCAACAACAACTACAAAAGTGACACATTTCACACCAAACTCACCAATTCTTGCTTCAGATCTCGATTCCGACATCAAAACTGTAACATCCTCAAATCGAGCCTAGATGTAAGATGACTTTTTTTGCCCTTAGGCATAATTATGTGGTTAATTATACTTTTATTTTAATTAAATGTTTAGTGTTATTTTATTATTTGGTTAAGACCAGTTTATGACAAGGGTCACTATAACAACCCTCAAATTTCCATTCTGAATTTACTAATTTACCCTTAGGGTTTCGTTTTCTTGTTCTGTGTCTCATCATTAGGGTTGTTATCAAGACATATTAAATGCTTTATAAATAATGCTCGATATTAAAAACCTGAAACCCTAAACCTAATAGTAATTAATAATCTAAACTCTAACCCTAAAGGTTTATTAATAATAAAACCTAACCCTAATATTAAATTAATAACATAAACTATATGTAATAAATTAAATGTGACTTTTATAAGAATTAAACTAAATTAGAACTAAGTATAAATTAATAAAGTTAGGGACTAATAATTAAATAAAATGTAATTTAAATAAAATGTAACTTTAATAATAATAATGATAATAAAAAGGAAAAAAAATATATAAATACATAAATAAATATATGCCGTATAAAAAAATAGAAATATGGTTTAGAGTTTTATGCATCGGCTAGTAAAAAAATAGGGATATTAACTTGATCCTTAAGCTCTCACAACTCCAAGTTTAATCCTAATTCTAATCCTTGAACACCAAGTTTTTATGAATCCTAAATCAATTCCAAACTCTTGAATTGTTTCCCTATAAAAGCCTTCATGTTATTCCATATTTTTTGCATCACAAATAAACCTGCAAACCTATTGATTTTAGTCGATAGTTTTAGCAGCTTTTCCCTCCTCTTTGTCGACTAAAAACAGGTCTTAAAAATCCTCTTCATTGTCGACTAAAAACACCCCCTAAACCCACTTGCAAATCGTAAACCATCAGCCCCCATTTGTCAGTTTATACAGCTGCAATTCGCCATCATCTATAGCTTCCTACAGTCGACAAAACCCCATCAAAACAGCCCTTCAATCACCTGTTGTACCTGCTGTGTTGCTGCTGTGCTGTCGAGTACAAACAAGCAAAGAAACTCTTCATTGAAGCCGTGATTTGCTGCTGAGTTCTTGCTGTGTTGTCAAACCAAAATAGGCCAGGAGAGTCCATCTGTTAGGGTCAAATTGCTCCTGCTAGTTTCTGTTTTCTGTGCAGTCCAAAATCACCATCATCTTCTTGAACATCACCTTCTAAAGGTAGCCTTAAAACCCTAGATAATCTTTCTTTTAACCTATCACTTTTATGTAGTTTATAAGTATTATGTTATGAGAATTATAAATTAAATATGATTATGGTTAGATTAATAAGATACTAAGCTATGTATGTGTTAGTTAATGATGAATAAAAGTTATAGAATAATGAAAAAGGTTAAAAGTATTGGATTAATAAGTTACTAGTTAATGAATATCATGATGGATGAGTAAGTGGTTAAAAGATATTGAATAAGAATAGATTAGGGTTAAAAGATGCATGATTATAATTAGATCAATAAGTTATTTTGTTAATGAAGATTATGATTTATAAAGGGTTAACGTGTTAGATTGTAAGTAACTTGATAATTATTAAGTATAAGTTTATGATTTTATGTAAGTAAACTAGATAATGATAATAGTTGTAAGATTATTATTATTAGTAATAAAGATAATGGTGATGATAAAAAGGTATGAACTAGATCATGAATGTTATTAGTAATAAAGAAGGATAAAAAAAAAGTATGAACTAGTTAAATTGCATGGTTAAGGTTGATTGAATGAGTATGATATAGATAGTGATTATGATTATTATGATTAGGGTTTAGATATGATTATTGGAATAAATAAAGATTGTGATTAAAAGGTTAAGAATAAGGTTTAAAAAGATTAATAAAAGATTATGAAGATGATTTAAGTATGATTAAAAAAGTTTAGGGTTAATGATCATGATTAGTTATTTTGTTAAAAACTTATGATTTTATGTTAAAGTTACTAGGTTAAGTTTGTGATAAAAGGTTATGATTATGGCTTAGTAAAGTAGTTATGATCATGGTGTACGTGCATGCATGCATGCATACGTACGTATGTGCATGTATACATTATAGGTATGTGTGTGTGTATATGTAAATATATACATACGTGTATATGTATGTGTATATATGTATATACATGTACGTGAGTATGTATGTATGGATGTGTATTATGTAAGCTATATAAGTTAGTAAACTTATTAATAAAAGTAATAAGTGTATATATATGTATCATCTTACACTTATATATGTATATGTAACACCTACACTTAATATATATATATATATATACCATATAGTTATGAACACATACATGTATAATAATAATAAAAAATATATATATATATATATGTATCACATAAAAGTATATTTATATATGTAACATATAAAGATAAGTATACATAATAGTAGATTAATTAAAGACTAATAATACTATTATTAGTATAATTTATACACATATCTATATAGTAACACTTAAGTACACTAAGTATATTATCACTTAAATAAATATAATTTTTCTCGAGAACGGTCACTGTTAATATAGTTTGCTATATTAATAAACAAACTTTATGTCTATTATACATTAACTAATAAAACATAATATCTCTAGGTTGAGATCTCCGTGTTGATTAAACTGCTTATTTAAATCTTGTGGTCTAAAAACTTGTTATACTATTAAACCTATGTTGTTTACTCAACCATTTTAGTTGACACTTTTAAGCATGTTTTATCTCAGGTACTTAGATATATTGCTTCCGCTGTAGAACTCTGTTGTTACTTAGAAGTCAAGCCGAGCACTGGGACCAGAGTTAACTTCCGCGTCAATGGCGATTTTGGCGGGGTGTTACAGTTGGTATCAGAGCTCTGGTTATAGGAAACTAGGTTACATTAGTGTGACTAACATGAATAGTTAGGATGCATTAGTGAGTCTAGTCTATAACCGAGTTGTTCATTTGCATTGATTATTTGCATTACATTCTAGATTATGTGCATTAAGTTCACTTATATTTGTTATGCCTAGAATTCCTATACCATTCAAATATTTAGAAAACACTTTGCTATAGGAACTATACTTACACGTCTGAATCTTAGAATAAGAGCCATGACTTACTTGTATTCTAACAATAGAATGCCACCATACCTATCTCATTATGTAATTTAGGAGAGCCAAGGCTTGTTATAGAGAACCATAATTGCATTCTATGTGTGCCTTATGTGGGTGCCTTAGCAATCTTTAGGTCTATAACCTTCCCTGCCTTAGTTTTAAGTGCTTTCCCTTAATCTTTATAGTGCCAATCCATCTTACTACATGCTTTTACCTCTTCTGACATTATGTATCCTTTCCTAAGGATGTCAAGCCAAAACCCTATCATCTTGCATGATCCCGACTCTGAAGGATCAGCTAATATGTGATTGTTATCATATCCAAACATATCCTATGACCTGGCTTCGCCATTGTGATTCAAAGTATTCTTTGACTCACACGAAGGGATGTCACTCATGACTCAACATTCCCACGTCAACTATCTAAGTTTGATCACGTGTCCTGACCTTATGGAGTGACCTTGGAATGGAAATATGAATTAGTGAAATATAATGACGCTTGGCCGACGTGATTATATTACGGTAATTCATATAGAAATTCCAATATCATGACATATGGAATAGAAAGTGAATCAAAGAAAAATTCCCAATACATTAATTCAAAAATCTCAATGTAATTACATGCAGGGTAATTATCATCTGATTTACAGATATACGAAGAGATCGTTTCAACCAAACTATCTATCTCATACCCATGAGTAGATTAACAACTTCTCATATACCGTAAAAGTTGTAAAGCTTTGCATTCTTTCTTTCTTAAACAACTTATCTCTTTGACGCTTAATTATCACATCCCCGTTGGAAGGAAGGATGCATGTTCTTAAGAGACTTGAAGTGACACCCCCCGAAACTTCTTCGAGATGCCTCCTATTATCTGCAATTACGATCCTAGTGTAGATTTTCATAAACCCATTAGGAAACCTGTCGAAGATAAGCGACAACCACTCGCAAGATTTTCATTTGAATATTCAAACGAAGACATTATAAACACCACATTCACTATCACGTTCTCATACTCTAACATTCATATCTCACTCGTCAGCAATAGCTTCATACATGAACATTTTGAATTTACAAGAACATATGCCCTAATAATAGTCAACAACCGTATTTAAAAATAATAGATTTCATTACATCGCAACATTGTTGCTTAAAATAACCCGAAATTTTCAAAATACCTTCACCTGATCTTCGTAAATCTTTTTCCAACTTGTAACCTCCGAAATATGAAAATCCTGTTACCAAAATTTTTCATACACTGTTTTACTGTGCGATCCTCTCGAAATTTTATAAAATATTTACTTCCATTCGTGTAAATTTTATAAATCGTATATGTTTATATAATAAAGTAAATAAAATTTACCTTTACTTATTTTTGACTAGTACATATAACATTATACTCTCATTTTTACAAATCAATTATTTTATTCAAAAGATATTTTACTCAAAATAGTACATGTTGTACATAACTCTAGTTATATTAAGAACTTTGTTTCTTTTTACATTGCCACCTTAAACGACTCGAAACTTCTATAAAATTTTCATTGCTTGTTTACATAAAAATTATCATATTATTCTACACCACGTATTAATCACAATTCCTCTTGCCTTTCGAAACTTACCATTGAATTCATCATTCAAAACTCTATGTTCTCGTCAACTTTTCCCCTTTTGAGGTCGATTGTTGAGAGGATTTTACTTCTAATATCTCACGTTTAAACCACAACACCCTCGTGAACATCATTTCTATAATTCTATATTTTGTGGTACAAGAAATCATTTTTGGAGATTTTCTCACGTAATGAAAACTATTCTTATACCCAGTGATTCCCATTTCTTCTCATCCGCACTTAAATTCATAAGTGAATGATAGATCGACTCGCCATCTGAGCGAGAAAGTCTTTCTCGTTAAGATATCACACCTTTCGTGCGGATTCCTATCAGAAATATGACTTATGATCCTCGCTATCTTCTTCAAAGGAGTTACCTTAAGTGTATATGACATTTATTTGTTTACTCCAAATATCTCTCTTCGTTGGTTGCAACTAGATGATTATCCTAGATAAGGGTTCGACCTCTGTTTTGACCTAACGAAAATCATAATCATAAAGTTACATTCGACAGTGTGCCTCCAAAATTTCTTCCAAGGATAAGTTCACATGTATTATAATATATTGGACAATATCTTTTCCACAAGACCATTTTGAGGGCATCTTAGTAATCATGGCTTGCTTTGCATATAAGCCAGATTAATGACCCCTCAGCTGGCATCTCATTTCGCATTCCTTAAAAATCATAGGCATCATGCCTATGGTTAATCATCCGAAATTAAAATCTAAACACCAACTATATCAAACACAAGCCATGCATCAAACCACATGGCCGTAATCTCCAAGTACTCCTATCTGTTTTTCTACCCTAGTATTGTGGCATAAACACTCGAGGTTTAGAGTCTAGTAATGTTCATGCCGCGTTTCATGCACCCAGTTTATTGAAAAGCTTGTATGGCATCTTCATCTCTTTTAAGGAAACCTAGTCAGATGACACTCATGTTATCTCTTTTAATTACCCCCGCATTGATAATAAAAATGCACTTCATAGAAGAACCTGTAGAAGTTATGGATCGTGAGATCAAATGCTTGAAACAGGATAAAAATTTCTATTGCCAAAAATCCGTTGGAATTCACGTAGAGGCCCCGAGTATACCTGGGAATGTGAAGACCAAATGAGACGAAAAACATCCCCATCTTTTCTCAACCGCTGATGCATCTGAGAAGCCTACCTGAAACTTCGGGACGAAGTTTAAATTAACGGGGAGGTACTATAACAACCCTCAAATTTCCATTCTGAATTTACTAATTTACCTTTAGGGTTTCGTTTTCTTGTTCTGTGTCTCATCATTAGGGTTGTTATCAAGACATATTAAATGCTTTATAAATAATGCTCGATATTAAAAACCTGAAACCCTAAACCTAATAGTAATTAATAATCTAAACTCTAACCCTAAAGGTTTATTAATAATAAAACCTAACCCTAATATTAAATTAATAACATAAACTATATGTAATAAATTAAATGTGACTTTTATAAGAATTAAACTAAATTAGAACTAAGTATAAATTAATAAAGTTAGGGACTAATAATTAAATAAAATATAATTTAAATAAAATGTAACTTTAATAATTAATAATGATAATAAAAAGGAAAAAAAAAATATATAAATACATAAATAAATATATGCCGTATAAAAAAAAAAATAGAAATATGGTTTAGAGTTTTATGCGTCGGCTAGTAAAAAAAATAGGGATATTAACTTGATCCTTAAGCTCTCACAACTCCAAGTTTAATCCTAATTCTAATCCTTGAACACCAAGTTTTTATGAATCCTAAATCAATTCCAAACTCTTGAATTATTTCCCTATAAAAGCCTTCATGTTATTCCATATTTTTTGCATCACAAATAAACCTGCAAACCTGCTGATTTTAGTCGATAGTTTTAGCAGCTTTTCCCTCCTCTTTGTCGACTAAAAACAGGTCTCAAAAATCCTCTTCATTGTCGACTAAAAACACCCCCAAACCCACTTGCAAATCGTAAACCATCAGCCCCATTCGTCAGTTTATACAGCTGCAATTCGCCATCATCTGCAGCTTCCTGCAGTTGACAAAACCCCATCAAAATAGCCCTTCAATCACCTGTTGTAACTGCTGTGTTGCTGCTGTGCTGTCGAGTACAAACAAGCAAAGAAACTCTTCATTGAAGTCGTGATTTTCTGCTGAGTTCTTGCTGTGTTGTCAAACCAAAACAGGCCAGGAGAGTCCATCTGTTAGGGTCGAATTGCTCCTGCTGGTTTCTGTTTTTTGTGCAGTCCAAAATCACCATCATCTTCTTGAACATCACCTTCTAAAGGTAGCCTTAAAACCCTAGATAATCTTGCTTTTAACCTACCACTTTTATGTAGTTTATAAGTATTATGTTATGAGTATTATAAACTAAATATGATTATGGTTAGATTAATAAGATACTAAGTTATATATGTGTTAGTTAATGATGAATAAAAGTTATAGAATAATGAAAAAGGTTAAAAGTATTGGATTAATAAGTTACTAGTTAATGAATATCATGATGGATGAGTAAGTGGTTAAAAGATATTGAATAAGAATAGATTAGGGTTAAAAGATGCATGATTATAATTAGATCAATAAGTTATTATGTTAATGAAGATTATGATTTATAAAGGGTTAACGTGTTAGATTGTAAGTAACTTGATAATTATTAAGTATAAGCTTATGATTTTATGTAAGTAAGCTAGATAATGATAATAGTTGTAAGATTATTATTATTAGTAATAAAGATAATGGTGATGATAAAAAGGTATGAACTAGATCATGAATGTTATTAGTAATAAAGAAGGATAAAAAAAAAGTATGAACTAGTTAAAGAGCATGGTTAATGTTGATTGAATGAGTATGATATAGATAGTGATTATGATTATTATGATTAGGGTTTAGATATGATTATTGGAATAAATAAAGATTGTGATTAAAAGGTTAAGAATAAGGTTTAAAAATATTAATAAAAGATTATGAAGATGATTTAAGAATGATTAAAAAGGTTTAGGGTTAATGATCATGATTAGTTATTTTGTTAAAAACTTATGATTTTATGTTAAAGTTACTAGGTTAAGTTTGTGATAAAAGGTTATGATTATGGCTTAGTAAAGTAGTTATGATCATGGTGTACGTGCATGCATGCATGCATGCATACGTACGTATGTGCATGTATACATTATAGGTATGTGTGTGTGTATATGTAAATATATACATACGTGTATATGTATGTGTATATATTTATGTACATGTACGTGAGCATGTATGTATGGATGTGTATTATGTAAGCTATATAAGTTAGTAAACTTATTAATAAAAGTAATAAGTGTATATATATGTATCATCTTACACTTATATATGTATTTGTAACACCTACACTTAATATATATATATATATATACCATATAGTTATGAACACATACATGTATAATAATAATAAAGAATATATATATGTATGTATCACATAAAAGTATATTTATATATGTAACATATAAAGATAAGTATACATAATAGTAGATTAATTAAAGACTAATAATACTATTATTAGTATAATTTATACACATATCTATATAGTAACACTTAAGTACACTAAGTATATTATCACTTAAATAAATATAATTTTTCTCGAGAACGGTCACTGTTAATATAGTTTGCTATATTAATAAACAAACTTTATGTCTATTAGACATTAACTAATCAAACATAATATCTCTAGGTTGAGATCTCCGTGTTTAATACTCCGATCATATAACTTGCGTGGAATATCTATCTGCTACCAAGGTGAACTTCATAGCCCCACTTTTTAACCTTTTTTATATACTTATTTTGAACTTTTGGGGTGAGACACATGCTTGTTTTTAAACTGTTTTACGCTTAGACACAAGTACTCAAACTTTATTTTGATCAGTTCAAACTGTTTGCTAACATGCTTTGATTCATGCTTAATCCCTACCATGATATCGTTAATTACTGGAATTTGGTAAGCTTAGTTATTGTGATAGCGCTATTGAGGGTGACGTCTCTATCCGGATGACCGCTGGTCAATGGATATATAATAACGATGAACGACACGAACGTGATGTGTTTAGGGTAACTTATGGTTAGTATCGATATCATATACACCAGCACTACTACCGAACTGATTAAACTGCTTATTTAAATCTTGTGGTCTAAAAACTTGTTATACTATTAAACCTATGTTGTTCACTCAACCATTTTGGTTGACACTTTTAAGCATGTTTTGTCTCAGGTACTTAGATATATTGCTTCCGCTGTAGAACTCTGTTGTTACTTAGAAGTCAAGCCGAGCACTGGGTCCAGAGTTAACTTCCGCATCAATGGCGATTTTGGCGGGGTGTTACAGTCACAGAACAGGTTCGTTTATTTAATTTGGACTCCGTTAGGGCAGTCAAATTAAGTACGAAAGTTATCAGATAACTGGTAAATACCCGTGTGATGGGGTATTGTGTTTAACACAAATATATAAGCTGGATACCAGCTCTTTCTCTCTTTTTCTTGAACATTCTAAAATACCCCGTACCTATTTCTCTTCTACTTTAAAACCCTAGATTCACCAATGCTTGTTGTTAATCTTTTTTTTTAGTTGGAAATCAGTGTCTTGTGATTTCTAGTGTTCTAACAAGGTATTAATCGTTCCAATTTGTGCTTGAATCCTTGTCAAAATGGGTTTTAAAGTTGGGTTTTTATTAAAGTAGGTTTTGATGTCAAATTGGTCAAATTTGATGTTGTTTGAGTAATTTGTGGGTTTAAGTTCCAAAAGGTTTTGTACAAAAGGTATAACTATTTTCAGGGTAAAAACGAGTCCAAAATTGAGATTTGGTGAATTGGGGGTGAAACCCATAAGTTTTCTGCTGCTGCTGCTGCTACACGAAGAACACAACCGTACAGTTGCAGCTTACAATTGAATGGGTATATGGTGCAATCGTACGGGTGCATGTGCAACCGTACGGGTGCATGTGCAACGTACGGATGCAGTGGTGTTGGTGCAACCGGGCATAAAGTGTGCAACCGTACGGATGCATGATGCAACCGTACGGATGGACTTGCAACCGTACGGATGCATGTACAACCGTACGGATGCAGATCAGTGATGTATTGTTGTGTACTTTAGCTGTTTCTTAGCCGTTTTGCTGTCCGCGTGACTTATGATAATCATGATGTAAATTCTGAAAATGCATAAGTGTTAGGTGGAATTTTAGCGACGCTTTTTTATACTGATTTATTGTACTGTGCTGTTTGTGCTAACGGACAGAAACTAACTTGATTTGCCTTATGTTCAGGTGATAAGGATAAGAAAGCCGCTTAGTGATAGATTATCTGAGCTAGTTGCTGGTATTCGGTGAGTGGGTCTATCTCCGGATAGAGTATTAAGTAGCTGACACGCTACTTGTTCAGAATCCTTACTCTTATGTTTATATCTTGTATGATTGCCATGTGTAGTTAGATATTTCCATGCTATTTAGGATGATTGCATGACTAATTATATGTGATCTTATGTGCGCACTATTAGTTGGACACCAACCGAGGCGACAAGGTTGGGAACCCACCGAGGCGGCAAGGTAGGGTTTGTGTGAGGTCGACAGTGGTAGCCTGGTCGGGTCATGATGTTACTGATTGTTCAGTATAGCATAAGAGGACGCATGTGTTGCGTCTGGTTGGTTATGCAGTGGAATTAGTAAAGCGAACTATCAGTAGACTGTAGCCTGATCAGCTAAGTCGTGTGCTCGTACAAGCCGCCGGTCCTCACATTGTCAGTTGTTGTTATATGCTAGTTCAGAACGTTAGCATAGATGTGACCCCTTGCATGTTCAGTTGCTTATGCTTGGTCTATTAGATAGTATCCATTTACTTAGCAGTTGTGCTAATTCCCCCAGATTTCCACCCCTTGCAGGTTTAGGTACTGCTGATTAGGATGGGTGTTGAGGACAGATTAGAAGACATGTTTGACTATGCGTTGACTCTGATGTTTTCTATTTTGTAACATTTTTATGTAACACCGACGTTTGGAATGTTATAATAATGTTAACTAAGATGATTTATTAAGTATGGTTTGTAAAAGTTAACCAGGGTTAATTTGGTAATTATAAGTACTTCCGCTGTGTTTAAAAAAACAACAACAAATTCAAGGTGTTACAAAAACTGACCAAATCAAGAATACTAAACATTTAGAAACATTGATGTGCGAGCGGTGGTACGTGATATACTATTATTTTACTACGAAATATTATACGATTTACACAAGTTTTATTTAATTTTCGGATGAGATATACCTAAACCTTGCTACAACACTTATAGGCAGTGTACCTAATCGTAGAGTAGTGTAGTTTTTAGTAAGTCTGGTTCATTCCACAGGGAGCTAGTGATTACGTACTATATTTTTAACAGCTATATTTATACAAATATATATGTATATATATATATATACATACATATAAGTGTTATTATTATAAAAGGGGGGTTTTACCGTTTAATGACCGGTTTGTCGATTTTATATTTTAAGCGTAAAGACAAATGACAATAATTAAAGTGCGTAAAATAAATAACGATAAATAAATGACGATAAAATTGCGAATAATAAAATGACAATAATTAAAAGTACGATGAGAAATACAATAAAAGAATTATGCTTATTTAAATTTCCGTAACCATGATGTTTGACGTTTTGATTTTAATTTATTACTTTGGGTTAATTGTCCTTTGTCCTGGATTATTTGAAACCTATCTGGTTTTTGCCCATAATAGTCCATCAGTCATAATTATAAAATGCTCGTCAAATTAACCTTATTCCCGAAGTCAAAAATTCCAACTAATTAGAGATTCAAACTGTAACAAGGTTTTAATACTTTATTAATAATTACACCAGGTTATCGACTGCGTGTAATCCAAGGTTTTAATACTTTGTTAACAATTACACCAATTACTCTTGTATGTAATCCACCCCTGTTTTAATGAGATATGAATATTAATTTACCCACTTGATTAGTAATAATAATTAATTACCCAACCCGAATAATTAATTAAATGATTGTAAAAGATGTCGTATAAACGTCACTAAATAGGACATGCATAATCATTTAATAATTATTAGATTAACTAATTTGAAGATAGGTTTGACAGATTCCAATGATTTGTCATTCGATTAGACAATACCCCCTATCTATTAATAGTCCATAGTCCAATGTCCACAAGTGTCGGTCTTTTGTCCAAACCCTAATTATGGTACAAAATCCAATAACCCCGTCTTTAATATTTAGTCTAACATCACGATTACTTCGGCTTAAATAAGCATAATAATAATTTAGTTATGAGACATTAATTTAAAAAGGAAGAACATAGCTTACAGTGGTTATTAATCGCGTAGCATTGCACGGACAGAGTTTCGACTTTAAAACCCGTAAAACATTTTTTACAATAACCCAACTAAACCATAATTTATTATTAATCTTAAATTAAAATTAAAATTATAATATAAATATATTACATATAGAGATTGCGATATTGGAAAAGGGTGTATGTATTTCGGCCAGAAAACGTTCTAATTTATAGATGTGACCAGCCTCTAAGGCTCATGCGAGCGCATGATATATGGGCATCCTGGCCATGCGATTGCATAGCCAGCTGGATCAGCTCAAATTGTGTTTAAAACATGGGCGGCTGCTGTTATTTAATATATATAATATAATATATATAATTTTATATAATTATATATATATTATATTATATTCTTGTGCAATGTTGACTCGTAATTTTAGGCCCGTTGACTCTCGCGTTGATGCTCGGTTTATGTCTCGGTTCCGGATTTTCGAACGTCCTTTCGTACGCGTAGATATCTTGTACTTTGCGTTTCGTGGCTCGTACTGTTGTCATTTTTAGACGTTTCTTATAAATAAATGGAACCAATTGGATTGTATCTTGTACATTTGAGCTTTTTGGTCATTTGCGTCTTCAAATCGTCATTTTTATCTTTCATCTTCGCACTTATTTATTTAAACGATTATTACATAAAAATAGAACAATAGTAACTAAAAGCTTTACATATTGGAAGGATATTGTGCCTAAATATATGTTCATTTGGAGCACTATCAAATATCCCCACACTTGAGCATTGCTTGTCCTCAAGCAATACAGAACTTGAAATTAAATCACACTTCACTCGAATCACTTTTTATTCTCACACTTTGTACAACAGTGATTTTGATACGGCAGTATAAACAATGATAGTAACGATATGGTTTACAGTCCCACATGACTATGAAAATTTAGATCTTTTAAGGAAATTGAATCTTTATGAAAACATTTGATCTTTTGAAAATTCAAGCTAGATTTTACCCTAGACAAGTTTTCCGGAATAACCCTTCACCGGTGTTTGCAAAATGTTTTGTGGGTTTTAGATTTGAAAATTTTAGCTCAAAACTTATGGTTTTGTGTCACCCACTTGCTAACCTTGTATTAGAAAAGCAACACGTCTAGTATACTTGTTCCGTATATTACCTTTTGGTAAACTACCGTCCGGTTGTAAAGGAAAGCGTTGAACAAGCAACTGTTAAGGCAATGTCTAATGACATGCAGATGTTCATGGTGGTCGGATGCAATTACTATCCTTTGTAGGAGAAATAGTAAAGATCACCCTATAATTTTTCGGTATGGCACAAGGTCCTGTCTTCGACCATGCTATGCAACCACCGTTCTTACGGTTGACACCCGATTTGGTTCAGGTGACCTAATGAATTCTGATGAATTCTTAGGATTTTACGTTCAATAGTAATGAACGCATTGAAAATAGGTTTTTAGAAAACAAATCGGTTTTAATTTGATCAAAATATTTTCTCGTTCAAGCTCGAGTTTAGATATCATCGAATTCCATGAGTTTGTAACTCTCATTCTTTAAATTTAATCTCAAGGATTGAGTAATATCAGGCTTAAAAGCTGATTTTTGATCTTTAAGGAGATTATCCTTTTCTGGAGGTCTGATTTATTAGTCTTATCAAGCTAATTTGCACAGCGCCCTCCCCATTTTACAAGACAAATCCTCTCATGGCTAGGATAAGTCTGACCACTTGGCGACCCTGTTTGATGCTGAGGTCCGTGGATTTCCAGCCGATTTTCGAGATGACTTTTCTAGATTTTTCGTCAACCTACAGCTGGTCTGGACGACAACTTACTGACCTAAATCAAGAAGCGCGTGTCTTTTTCGGAAGACTTTACTCCCTTTTAATGATGGAATTGATTCAACGTGTAGATCCATCTTTCTTTCAAATATATTACAGTAAATCGGGTAAAACTGATTAGTTTAGTCCAAAGCAAAAGTACCTGCAATAATCTTGTACAAAAATATGTAATATATGTTTTAAAGAACTTGGTAAATTCTTCTCACACTTAGCTTTTATTTATTCGTATCTTTGCATTTTTATTCTCCTTTATTCTATTTTAAATGAATTCAAGCGTTTTGGGTTGTTTCTCAATTTATGCCCTCGAATTTAGGTAACAATAATTTCGGTATTATCACCTAGTTTTATCGTTCATAAATATGTATAAACATGATTTTGAGTTCATTTAATTGAAATTTTTTCAAACTTTCACAAAATTTGGCAATTAAACCAAGTGTAAACCCGAGAGAATTTATAACCCTTCCCCACATCTAAGATCTTGCAATGCCCTCATTTGCAAGAAATCAGTAAAAATTTAAATTCATGAGGGTGATTAGCGCAGAAAATGATTAAAAATACCAAGTTTTCAAATCATATTGTTTTATATCACATTTGATATTTTACGTGTTGTCGTTAAAATTAGTAGCTTTTGCTGAACTTAATGCCAGTCTTTGAAAGTGCGCTGTTTTACCTATTTTGTATATAACATAAAATACAAACATATATATACATATTTTTAAAGTTTGGTATATAACCCCATGTTCATATAATATTTTTGGCATACTTTAGATCAATAATATTAAAATAATGATAACAAAATTTTTCGCCCCGTCCTTGGGTAAAGCAATTTTGTTTCTACGACCTAGTGTTTAACTCATGACGAATTTTAGAAATCATTTTTTAAACTTAATGAAATAAAGTAAATTTTGTTTTTAAATTCACACAAAACTTAAATTTAAAAATGCATATTAATTTCATACAAAACCTACAAAAAAAAAAAAAATTGGAATGGGGGGAGAAAACTAGTTCTTTAGTGTCTGCTAGTGGAAAAGACCAATTGGATTCCATTCTCGGAACTATACGAGAACAAAACAACTAACTCTAGACAGCATTTTCTTTTTAGAACATTTGAATCTCCCCACACTTAGGTAGCTGTGGTGTCAAAATTGTGATTAACTTCATCGTCAATTTCTCTTCGACCATAATCAACTTGCATATCTGTGAATTTTGCTTTAAGCCATTGGTCGGATTCCTGTGTAATATCCACAAATTCAACTAGTTTTGCCTTTTCTTTAGGCGATAGATTGGATACTAACCGGTTACATAACTTAGAGTTCCCCTTGGTTCTACGAACCCGTTTAATAAGTTTCTTCATTGAACTGTTAATAACGGGGTCACTTAATTTTGTATCAACAACGGGGTTCTTTGTTATCAGGGCATCATTAGGTGTTATTTCATCTTCCCCACACTTAGGCGTTTTATTATTGTTAAGCACTACCGTTGGAGTTGGTAAAACAATATGGTTCTTACCACTCGTTTTTATTGGTTCAACGGTTTTGGTTGGTGGAGATTTAGACTTTCGAATCATAAAGGTGATCGATTTTTCACCATTACTAAGTGTCATTCTACCCTCTCTTACATCAAATAACGCCCCGGTGGATGCTAAGAATGGTCGACCTAAAATTAGAGGAATGTTTGAGTCCTCTTCTATGTCAATGACAATAAATTCGACTAGAAAGGTTAAATTACCTACTTGAACGGGTAGGTTGTCAGTAATTCCAACTGGGTGCCTAATGGTTTGATCAAAGAGTCGAACACTCATTTTCGTTGGACTTAACTCACCTACTCCTAATCTCTTATATAATGAAAGAGGCATAATACTCACACTCGCACCTAAATCTGCTAGTGCATCGTGCATGACACAATCACTAAGTAGACAAAGAATAATAAATTCACCCAGATCACCCAACTTGGGTGGAGGTTTTGATGGAACTGTCTTCACCGGGTTTATTTTTACGGTTTTTGTTTCTTGCACTTTCTTATTCTTCTTCTTCTTTCCAAAGGTATCACAAACTTTATTACCTATTACTTGCTCATACTAAACTACTTTTCTTGGAAACGGGATGGGTGGTCTGTATGGTGCCACCACTGGCTTTACATACTCGGGTGGTGGTGGTATTGTAACTTCTTCATTGTTACTCACATATAAAACCTTCCCATCTTCTAGTGCTGGTTTTTCAGAATTTGTTGACACCATATTAACAATCTCATTCCGAGGATTTACTTCAGTATTATTCGGTAGCTTTCCTTGTTCCTTCTCACTCATCATGCTAGCAAGAGTACCTACGTATTTTTTTAGATTCAAAATGGAAGCTTGTTGAGTTCTAAATGACTGATCAAACCTCTCATTCGTTTGGGTTTGAGTTGCAATAAATTGTGTTTGAGATTCAACTAGTTTTTGTACCATTTCTTCCAGATTTGACTTTTTCTCTTCGGTTTGTTGTGGTAGTTTATACAAGCTAGGTATTTATTGATTGAAAGTGTTATTTTGAGTTGGTTGGTTATTCGGACCTTGTTAGTTGTACGAGTTATTGTTGGGTCCATTTGGATTGTAAAGAATGTTTTGATTTCGATTGAAGTTTGGCCTTGGCGGTTGATAATTATTTTGATAATTATTTCTCAGCCTTTGGTTCATGTAGGAAACATTCTCACGTTGTTCCATAGTTTGTTCAATGTGACAATCTTTCGTTAAGTGTGGTCAACTGCATTGCTCATAACTGATTCGTATTGCGTAAATATCTTTAGTCATCTTTTCCATTCGTCTCTCGAAAGCATCTATTTTTGCGGAAATGGAATCAAAGTCATGGCTAGAATCGGCTCTAGCCGCTTTAGATGATTGAAAGATATATTTTTCCTGATGCCACTCATGAGAGTGGGAAGCTGTATTATCAATTATATTATGAGCTTCAGTTACGGTTTTCTTCATAATGGAACCACCAGCTGCTGTGTCGATGTCTTTTCGTGTGGCGACGTCAACGCCTTTATAGAAGATTTGCACTATTTGAAAAGTATCTAGACCGTGTTGAGGACATCCTCTCAACATCCTTCTGAATCTTGTCCACGCCTCATATAACGTTTCATTTGGCTTTTGCATGAATGTGGTAATTTCTCCTTGAAGTCTCACGACTTTAGACGCCAGAAAGAATCTTTTAAGAAATTTCTCAACTAAAACATCCCACGTGTCAATCGCTCCTTCGGGTAGCGATTCTAACCAATCTTTGGCTTCTCCCTTTAAAGTCCAGGGGCACAACATAAGATAAATAGTTTCATCCTCTACTTCTCGGATTTTAAATAGATTACAAATCCTATTAAAAGTTCGAAGATGTTCGTTTGGATCTTCTTTTGTTGTACCACTAAATTGGCACTGATTGGTGACCATGTGTAGGATTTGTCCTTTGATTTCAAAATCTGGCGCATTAACATCTGGCTGATTAATGGCATGACCTTGGCCCGTGCGTGTGGCTCTCATTCGGTCTTCCATACTTTGAGGTTCTGTCATTTCCATAATTGAATTTGTTAAATCCGAATCACTAGAAAGATTCTGATTTAATGGTTTGTGGTTCAGGAGGAATGATTAGTGGTTCAGGATCTTGGAACTGTCCTTGAATATCCTCCGGGTTCTCAATTGTGAAGTCGGGTTCAAATAATGGATTATCGAAAATTTGAGTTGGAGTACTTGTTCGACTAGATGATGATTCTAAAGAAAAATCAACGACGATAATATTGGCTAGATGTCTTGATCGGGTTACAGGTGGTGAACGTATGAAAGGTGTTGAACGTTTTGCTCGGTGCATTCACTGAATATCCTATTAGTTATAAATATAAAAATTATATAAGTTATCAAATTAATAGACTTTTCTGATTTTGCCCACGTTTCGAATAGCCAATAGATGCAACAGGTAGCCAGGACCCTTTAAATGGAAGCCCACAACTCGCCACTAACAAATCCAACTATTACTACGAACAAGAAAATTTGGATGTCTATCAATTTAATCGCTAAAAATAATTTTTCGTCTAAATTTTAAGATTAAAAATTCTATGACCTAAAAACTAGAGCGTAGAAATGAAAAAGAAAAAGTGTGTCGAAAAACGTCAAAAAAATAAAAATAAGAAAGAAAAACGTCGAAACTTAAAAGTCTAAAAATTAAATCTAAAATGTTGCGCCTAAATGTATTAAAGCTTAAAAAGAATTCTAAACGGAAAATGACAATTACTTAAAAAGGTACTAAAATTTATAAACTTAAAATAGCGTCGCAAAATTCTAAAGCGTCTAAATTCCAAATCTAAAGAAAAAGCACTTAAGGGATTTTACGGCAAAACCTAAAAACTAAAACTCTAAATTTAAACTAAGGCAAAAAGAAACTAAAATTATATTTACGAACTAAACAATTAAAAAGATACAAATAATAAAAGATATATTATAAAAATGATAAAAAAAATTTATATAAAAATATTATTTTTATATTCTTAGTATATAAAAATATTAATATATATAATTAATAACAATTAATTAAACTTAAATTTAAAAATTATATATTAAAACCCTATATTAATTATTAATATTTAAATTAAACCCTAAATAATAATAATAAAAATATAATAACCTACTCCGTATTAATTGAATTAAGGATCAGGCCTGTCCCATCACCTCGTACGTTCGCATGATGTTTCAACCTTCTTTACATGTGATCGCATGGCCGAGAGGTCCAGTTCACAATTGGGCTTCGATCAGGCCTCGGCCCAATTTAATATTTTTATTTATTATTTAATTTTTTTTAATTTTCTGATTTATATTTATATAAAATATTTATATAAAATATAAAAAAACTTATATTTAAAATTCTAAAAATAAAAATATTTTTTTAATTTATATATCTTATATATATATATATATATATATATATATATATATATATATATATATATATATATATATATATATATATATTTAAACACTTATATATATAGATATATATATAGTATTTTTTTTATTTTTTTTCGAATATAGCGTTTTGCTCTTGGCTCCCCGGCAGCGGCACCAAAAACTTGATGTGCGAGCGGTGGTACGTGATATACTATTATTTTACTACGAAATATTATACGATTTACACAAGTTTTATTTAATTTACGGATGTGATATACCTAAACCTTGCTACAACACTTATAGACAGTGTACCTAATCATAGAGTAGTGTAGTTTTTAGTAAGTCCGGTTCGTTCCACAGGGAGCTAGTGATTACGTACTATATTTTTTACAACTATATTTATTCAAATATATATATATATATATATAGACACACACACACACATATAAGTGTTATTATTATAAAAGGGGGTTTTACCGTTTAATGACCGGTTTGTCGATTTTATATTTTAAGCGTAAAGACAAATGACAATAATTAAAGTGCGTAAAATAAATAACGATAAATAAATGACGATAAAATTCCGAATAATAAAATGACAATAATTAAAAGTACGATGAAAAATACAATAAAAGAATTATGCTTATTTAAATTTCCGTAACCATGATGTTTGACGTTTTGATTTTAATTTATTACTCTGGGTTAATTGTCCTTTGCCCAGGATTATTTGAAACCTATCTGGTTTTTGCCCATAATAGTCCATCGGTCATAATTATAAAATGCTCGTCAAATTAACCTTATTCCCGAAGTCAAATATTCCAACTAATTAGGGATTCAAACTGTAACAAGATTTTAATACTTTATTAATAATTACACCAGGTTATCGACCGTGTGTAATCCAAGGTTTTAATACTTTGTTAACAATTACACCAATTACCCTTGTATGTAATCCACCCCTGTTTTAATGAGATATGAATATTAATTTACCCACTTGATCAGTTTGAATAATCAATTACCCAACCCGAATAATTAATTAAATGATTGTAAAAGATGTCGTATAAACGTCACTAAATAGGACATGCATAATCATTTAATAATTATTAGATTAACTAATTTGAAGATAGGTTTGACAGATTCCAATGAGTTGTCATTCTATTAGACAATACCCCCATCTATTAATAGTCTATAGTCCAATGTCCACAAGTGTCGGTCTTTTGTACAAACCCTAATTATGGTACAAAAATCCAATAACCCCGTCTTTAATATTTAGTCTAACATCACGATTACTTCGGCTTAAATAAGCATCATAATAATTTAGTTACGAGACATTAATTTAAAAAGGAAGAACATAGCTTACAGTGGTTATTAATCGTGTAGCGTTGCACGGACAGAGTTTCGATTTTAAAACCCGTAAAACATTTTTTACAATAACCCAACTAAACCATAATTTATTATTAATCTTAAATTAAAATTAAAATTAAAATTATAATATAAATATATTACATATAGAGATTGAGAGATTGGAAAAGGGTGTATGTATTTCGGCCAGAAAACGTTCCAATTTATAGATGTGGCCAGCCTCTAAGGCTCATGCGAGCGCATGATATATGGGCATCATGGCCATGTGATCGCATGACCAGCTGGATCAGCTCAAATTGTGTTTAAAACGTGGGCGGCTGCTGTTATTTAATATATATAATTTTATATAATTATATATATATATTATATTATATTCTTGTGCAATGTTGACTCGTAATTTTAGGCCCGTTGACTCGCGCGTTGATGCTCGGTTTATGTCTCGGTTCCGGATTTTCGAACGTCCTTTCGTACGCGTAGATATCTTGTACTTTGCGTTTCGCGGCTTGTACTCTTGTCATTTTTAGACGTTTCTTATAAATAAATGGAACCACTTGGATTGTATCTTGTACATTTGAACTTTTTGGTCATTTGCGTCTTCAAATCCTCATTTTTGTCTTTCGTCTTCGCAGTTATTTATTTAAACGATTATTACATAAAAATAGAACAATAGTAACTAAAAGCTTTACATATTGGAAGGATATTGCGCCTAAATATATGTTTATTTGGAGCACTATCAAACATAAACTCACAAATTTTTTACACAAACAACACCAAATCAAGTCATTTTAACCCAAATTACACTTTTAACAAACCCAACACAAAATCTTCATTTTCTCAAAGATTAAAGCTTGAAACACTATGATTCTTACCTTAAAAGACTTAGTAAATCACAAGGAACACAATGATATGAAAGATTCGAGCTCAAAAACAAGGATCGAGGAACTAGGGTTTGGTAGGTGGAGATGGTGAAGAACGAGGGTGTTGGTGATGTTTCTGGAAGATGGAAGAAATGAGAGAAATAACACTTCACAAAGTCACTTAATTGGAATTAATTCCCATACTCCACAACACACAGGGGTATTTATACCTGATATCTTTCGTATATCATTAGGCAGTTCCTAACGGAGTCCAAATTAAATAAACAAACATGTTATGTGACCCTTGTCACAAACTGGTCCTAACCACATCACCAAATAATAATAAATATTAAATTAAAATAAAAGCACTTATAAAGCCACGCAATCACACTAAGGGTAAAATAGTAATCTTACAACTAGACCCGGTTTGAGGATGTTATAGCTAAATAACACCGCTCCCTGGTAGCGGCGCCAAAAAATTGACGTGCTAACTCTAACGTAAAATTTAAACTAGAAAATACCACTAAGGATTAACACACAAGTAGACAACTATATTAATCGTGTAGTAGAAGCTTATAGCAAGTCCTAGTTCGTTCCACGTTGAGTAGTAAATTTAAAAATTTAAAACTAATAATTATCCTAATTAATTGAGGGTTTGAGATGAAAATGTATTGAAACTAAAATAACGTGAAAAGTCAGTAAACAATAATTTAGAGGAGACAAAGGTATCCGCTTTGAATCAATTCCCTTGGCTAGGATTATTTGTTAAACCCGTTATAATAATTGATAATATGGTGACACTACAATTATCTTTCGATTTTCACAATTTATTAACAAGTATTTAACCTAGACTCCGTGACTATCCTATATACGAGTTAGTTTACCATAATAATGCCCTATGCTGGTATCCCCACCAATATTACAAATGTTAATATAAAAGTGTAACCTAATTAAGTTATATTTTAGTAAAACTAAGGCAATGATGTTTTTCTACAAGTAAGTTAAGTACAAAATTAATCAACTTCAATTACTCAAGATTATAATCCGATCTCTAGGTTAATTCGGTGTCCCTATTTAACCTCACAATTACTTTAGCAAATCAATGGTTATTATCGTTATTGCCTAATTAAACTGGTTTCCCGCATATAGTTCAATGAATCCTAAATATTTTCAATAATTTAAAAAAATTCATTAATCAATTTAACTATTGTTAATTTAACTAACAAACTTGCGATAAAATCAATTGACATGCATAAGTAACGGTGATTCTTCAATCAAACATAAACAAGAGCAATTTATGAATTATATTAATTCATAAGATTAGTAATCCATCACCTAGGTTCATTATCTAAGTAGATGCAAATGATTTAGCTACTCATAATCGTGCAAGAGATAAACAAACACAAGGATAAACAATAATTAACCATTGTATAATTCAATTAAATAAAGATAACCTTGTGTTTTAACTCATATGGTAGTGGTCTGCCCTTAACCATTGAATTCCACCCAAGGGTGTCTTCCGTACATCGCGTTGTGAGGGGTAGTGGGAAAAGGGGGTTTTACCGCCCATACCCTCGGATTGGGTAGGGTTCCTCCTGGGCAGCAGTTGGGGGCGAGTTATGCAAATATGAGAGCTGAACATGTGGGTGGTTTAGTCCCCTTAGTGATCTTAACTGTTTTTTAAAAATAAAAATAAAAAAACAGAGTAAAGATAAGATTTACCAATGATTAATTGTAGTTACAATTGCAATCCAAATGTTAAAACCCAAGTACAATAATGAGAAAACTTTAAAAAATCGACTTTACAGCTCCATAATTCGTTAATAAAGTGATTCCCTAATTAAGGGATTAAATAAGGTATTTATAGAAAATTAAAAACTTCTAATGTATGTTTGAATCTCGCGTATTGCGAAAATCCTCGCGTTACGTGATTCGCTTGAAACTCGAAAACCAAAACGAAAACACGACAGAACGAACAGGGATTAAAATATGAAAAAGCTGCTAATATCGTGTTTTGGACACCATCTTCGCGTTTCTCGAGATCCACAGAACTCGAAATCCTTATTTGAAATGTGAGATTTCTTCCGCTGAAATTCAGTTGTTTTCGCTTGCTTGTCGTTTTACGTTAGAATCTCATCTAGGCATGACAAATTACCAAAACACCTTCTTGACCATCAGTATTAATTTAACCTCGTATGAACTCAAAAGTGTTTAAAATTATAATAAAGAGAACCGATAATGCGAATAAATATATGTATACATGTGTCGTTATCAATAATTTGTAACAGGTGTTGTGAAGAGTAAACTTTTTTTACTTCATTTTATCCCTTTTCTTCTTTTTAATACAATAAAGGAATAATGGAGAGGATATGACAAGTGGAATAAAGAAATATACAAGGACTTTTTGAGTATGTGTTGGGAACTTGCTTTTGATTTTCTTATTGTAGTTTGACATGAGATGGTGGACAATAAGTTTTGAAGAGGCGAATAGTGACAATAGTTCATTACAAATAAGAGGTAAGTTTGCTTATTTGATTGAATTCCGATCATTTTTGAAACGACTCGTCCATATTATTATAAATGTGGTACGTTATTCATTGGTCCCATAGCGAGGTATTTGACCTCTATATGATACGTTTTAGAAAATATTGCATTCGTTTCACAAAAAAGACACTATTATTATACATAATGCATGTTTTAAACAAGTGGAAGATTTTTTAAGAAATAATCCCCATAATACATCGGTTTTCAAATACTACACACGTGACATAACAGTCGAATATAATACATGACAATGGTTTTATTGAATGCAACACTTCATTTAAACAAAAGCATGAGACTTCATGCACAGCTTGCTTAGATAATGCAACAGCAGAAGACTTTCTTAAGGACCTGAGAATAAACATACTTAAACAGTCAACACAAAGGTTGGTGAGATATATAGATTTAAAGTTAGCATCGATATAAATATAGACCACAAGATTTCATAGTTACAAACATTTCAATAAAGATATTCTATAAGTTGTTGAGCGCTTCGGTAACCATACTTAACCATTAATGTGGCATATTCCCTTTATTATGAAATCTCCCTACACTGTACCAAGTGTAGTAAAAACGAATTACTATACAACCGTTTACGATACTAGAGCGACTAGCCCGGTTGGGGTTGTCAAACTCGATAGATCTATCAATAGGATTCGCGTATACATGTTCTTACAACATGTAAATATTAGTTACCAAGCTATTAGGGAAGATATGCAAAGTGGTACAACTCAACGTAGAATATATTTTAAGTACTTGTGTCTATGGCGTAAAACATAAAATGCATGTATTCTCATCCCAAAATATTTGTAGAGTTTAAAAATGGGACTATATACTCACGGTAGTAAAAGTATATTAATAATAAGTTTTCAGCTTATTAAAATATGGCCGTCGTCCTTGGATTCACGAACCTATAACAATAATAATGATTTAGATAATAATACGAAATGTGAATAAAATAAAACAATTCATAGAATACTTGTATATTAATTTTTAACATTTTTATGTTAGTAGTCCAAAATAGTCCGAAATGTCCAACAGTCCAATAATTGGTATATATATAATCTTAGAATTACCCCACGATGTATTGTATAAGTATTGTCTTTGCATCAACCCAGAGACTTATTGTATACGTATTGTATAAGTATTGCCATTTGTATTTGTAGAGGGAACCCAACAATCTTCAGCAAGATAACCCCTTCGATTACATTTGCTGCACACCACATTGCAAAAACCAGTGTGATGTTTGTGGCATCTGTTACATAAGGGATTTCGTCCTTTGTAACCTGAACTTGAACCACTAACCGCACCTTGCGTGGTTTCCTGTTTCTTGAGAGATTGTTGTTGGTGACCTCGATCACGGTTTTCATCCCACTTTCTTTTGTTATCCGATACCTTGGCATCGGTATTTGATGTGTTTTTATCCAAGATGATCTGATCCATTAGCTCATTTGCCATGGTGATAGCTTCATGAATTGTCTTGGGTTTGGATGCTGTAACATTGACCTTGATATTTTTTGGCAGACCATCTTTGTACAATTCAATCTTTCGCTCTTCCGTTGGTACCTATTCAGGACATAACAAGGCTAATTCCATGAATCGCCTGTTATAGTTGGTAAGTTCCGTTCCGACAACTTTCAGATTTCGTAACTCGGCTTCCATTTTTCTAACCTCGTTCCTTGGGCAGTATTCATTGATTAGCATATTTTTCAACTCTTCCCAAGGAGTATCATATGCTCCATCACCCCCTACAGCTTTTACATAGTTTTCCCAACATGTAAGTGCACCATCCTGCAATATGCATGAAGCATACTTCGTCCTATCCCCTTCCGCACAACCACTAATTTTAAATACGGACTTCAGCTTTTCGAACCATCGGGTTAAACCGACTGGTCCCTCTGTTCCGCTGAATGATGAAGGTTTGCAACCTTGAAATGCTTTATATGAGCATCCAACATGAGGGTTGGTGCTGTTTGCTACTGCTCTTGCCGCTTCGACCCAAATCATACGGTCGTTTACGCGTTGGTTGATAAGCTCCTCAATTTATTGTTCCGTCATTCGGTTCAATCGAGCCATGTTTCTTCAACAAACATATAAGATAATTAATCACATAGAATATTATAGATGTAGCGAGTAATTAATGGTACATCGTGGCATATTAACAATATGAACCAATTATTATAAAAGCCTTTTCTTCTTATTAGCACTTTATAATTATATCCAGGGTAGTACCTACCCGTTAAAGTTCATACTTAATAGCTTAGTACAAAAATTAACTACTACAATCTAGATAATATTCTATTATAAAAAATTTAGAGTAAAATCACGTAAACATTTCACGCTTATTCATGATATAGCAATACAATACCAGTATTTCACATAGGTTTATTTTACATAATACATATGTAGGATAAAATAAAGTACACTAAATAATATTATATACGTGAAGTGATATCGTCCCAGAAATGGTTTTAAAAACGGCGGGGCCTCTTCTTATCAGGTATTGGTATAACGCTTATTCGAGCGGTACGTTTATATCTTGGTCGGGGTTTTGAGGTACTTGATACCTCAATAGAGTTGGTAAGACAAGGATGACTAGGGGTAGAAATGTCATGAGCACTTTGTACAACAATTGCTTGATTAATTTCTGGATTTGGAAATTCTGTTTGGTGACTATAGGTTCCTTTCCTTTTTTAAATTCTTTCTCAGTAATCTCTTTTACTTCCTCCTCCTCCTCAGGATTGTTTTCAGGTTCTTTCACTTCCGATTCTTCAGGAAATTGTGAATCTTCCCAAAATTCATCCGACTGCAGGTAATCATCGTCATCAGTTATATAGATGATTGATACATCTTTCTTCGGGTCATCTTCGTTATCAGATAAGTCGATGATTGGTACTTTTGCTGGAGATTCATCTTGGGAGTCGCTGAATGTGATAATGAGATTGGTGCTAGAAGTAGACATCTATCACACATTAACTACCACATTAGTAATATACCACATAATATTTTCATGTTAAGATATTCAATTTTTGACCAAAAATGATAAGTAATGGTTTTCAAAAACAAGTTCGGTCAAAGTCCAGACTCACTAATGCATCCTAACAAATACCGGTCAGACACACTAATGCAATTTCTGGTTCGCTAAGACCTCTGCTCTGATGCCAACTGACACGACTCGTCCATATTATTATAAACGTCGTATGTTATTCATTGGTCCCATAGCGAGGTATTTGACCTCTATATGATAAGTTTTAGAAAATATTGCATTAGTTTCACAAAAAGGACACTATTATTATACATAATGCATGTTTTAAACAAGTGGGAGATTATTTAAGAAATAATCCCCATAATACATCGATTTTTAAATACTACAAACGTGACATAACAGTCGAATATAATACATGACAAAGGTTTTATTGAATGCAACACTTTATTTAAACAAAAACATGAGACTCCATGCACAGCTTGCTCAGATAATGCAATAACGGAAGACTTTCTTAAGGACCTGAGAATAAACATACTTAAACAGTCAACACAAAGGTTGGTGAGATATATAGGTTTAAAGCTAGCATCGATATAAATATAGACCACAAGATTTCATAGTTACAAACATTTCAATAAAGATATTCTACAAGTTGTTGAGCGCTTCGGTAACCATACTTAACCATTAATGTGGCATATTCCCTTTATTATGAAATCTCCCTACACTGTACCAAGTGTAGTAAAAACGAAGTACTATGCAACCGTTTACGATACTAGAGCGACTAGCCCGGTTGGGGTTGTCAAACCCGATAGATCTATCAATAGGATTCGCGTATACATGTTCTTACAACATGTAAATATTAGTTACCAAGCTATTAGGGAAGATATGCAAAGTGGTACAACTCAACGTAGAATAAATTTAAGTACTTGTGTCTATGGCGTAAAACATAAAATGCATGTATTCTCATCCCAAAATATTTGTAGAGTTTAAAAATGGGACTATATACTCACGGTAGTAAAAGTATATTAATAATAAGTTTTCAGCTTATTAAAAATATGGCCGTCGTCCTTGGATTCACGAACCTATAACAATAATAATGATTCAGATAATAATACGACATGTGAATAAAATAAAACAAGTTCATAGAATACTTATATATTAATTTTTAACATTTTTATGTTAGTAGTCATTTGTTAGTAGTCCATAATAGTCCGAAATGTCCAACAGTCCAATAATTGGAATATATATAATCTTAGAATTACCCCACGACGTATTGTATACGTATTGTCTTTGCATCAACCCAGAGACGTATTGTATATGTATTGTCTTAGAATTTATCAAAACGTATTGTATACTTATTGTCTTAGGATTTATCAAAACGTATTGTATACTTATTGTCATGGAATGTACCAAGATTATTATATATATATATATATATAAATATATATATACAATCTCGAAATTAACTAAGATTATAATATTTTGTTATACTAATGATAACATGTCCAAATATATATAGGATATAGGAAAAATTAGCAAGGATATGGTTAATATAGTTTTTACAATATAAATTTCGTCCATACAACGTTAATTTTAGCAGATTTTGTTTTGCTCACCAAATATTCATTACAACTCCGTTTAAAGTGAATCAAATTGCTGTGGATTCCTTAAGAAGTTAATTTGTCAAAAAAATTTCTAAATGTTCAGCCCATGTATTAATATTCAGAGTTTTACCCTCTTTTTGTGCCAGTGAACAGATTTGGAAGAATCCCGGCACCCACCCAATATATGATTTTTGATAAAATATTTCCACTTTGTCTAAAATCATAAAACAAATACTGGAAGTCTTATCTACATATATTAACATATTTCCAAAGTCTTAGCCTCGAAATCAAAGTCTAAGATAGGTTTTTAATTCCCAACCCAAAACAGCCCGCTTTTTACCGAATGGAGATTAAACGATACATGTTAAGTTTCAAGGTGTTCTTCATATGTACAAGTTATAAGTTCTTATATTAACTTAATATAACATCATAATACATATAAATAAGTGTTATTAGAGTTAAGTTAGAAACATTAGATTAGTTCTTCAAACAAGTTTAGAATCAACTAAACTATGTTCTAGTTTATAAACTCTTATATAGATAGCTATAAACATATGAATTGAACAAGAGTTGAAGTAGAGTTTTTACCTCAAGTTTAGAATGTAAAGTTGCTGGAAAGAAGTAGTAGAACAAAACTTGAGAGAGTTCTTGTAAGTGTGTGTGAAAATTGGAAGTAAAATTTGGAAAATGAATGTGTAAAAATGAGTTAGAAATGGTGCTTATTTATAGGCTTGAAATTTTGGTTTTTAGTGAAAATATCTAAGATAAGTTAAAATGTATTATGTCATGGATGACATATTAAATTGATTAGGTCATGGATGACATATTACACAAATAATTGCATATTTCCATTGGTATATACCAATAGTAAATACTTCTAGAAGCTGTGTATAATACGGGTAAAAAATACCGTATGAATGCGAGTAGAATTCTTGAGGAAATTGAACGAAAATACGAGCATAACTATCCTTTATATGTATTGGTATATTATAAAGTGTATTCAATAATTGTAAGGATGTATTTACACTCGTAATACATTATATGTAAATACATTTTAACATAAGTTAATTACGTCGTTTAAATAGTAATATGTATATTGTTCAAAAACTCTTTAAATTAGTAGTATGAAAATATATATATAATACTTTGTTAATATACTTAATGAGATATTTAATTATCATATTTTTAAGTTAAATATATAAATATATATATATATATATATATATATATACACACACACACACACACACACATACACATATATAAAATTAATACAAGTTATGACGTTCGTGAATCTTAAGAATAAAAGGGTGGTCAACTGCTTATGTAAAATTCTTTCCGGAGGTTCAAGACTTATTAAAATTCATTGCTTATCAAGTCAAAATTATTAAATCAAGCAAATAGTATAATCAAGTAGTCGAAAAAATCCGGGTCATCACAGTACCTACACGTTTAAGAAATTTCGTCCCAAAATTTGAAGTAGTACCTATTCAATGGGCGGTGCTTGTAAACAGATGTGGATACTTCTGTTTCATCTGGTCCTCTATTTCCCAAGTGAACTGGGGACCTCTTCGAGCATTCCAACGAACCCTAACTATAGGTATGTTGCTTTGCTTGAGCCGTTTGACTTCACGATCCATGATTTCGACATGCTCTTCTATAAAATGCAGTTTCTCATCGATTTGGATTTCTTCATGAGGAACAGTGAGGTCTTCTTTTGCAAGGAATTTCCTTAGGTTCGAGATGTGAAAGGTATTGTGTACTCCAGCAAGTTTTTGTAGTAGCTTAAGTCGATAAGCCACCGGTCCAATACGTTCGATGATCTGGAATGGTCCTATGTATCTTGGGTTCAATTTACCCTCTTACCAAAGCGTATCACACCTTTCCAAGGTGACACCTTTAACATAACCATGTCATCAACCTGAAATTCTAACGGCTTCCTTCGAACATCAACATAGCTCTTTTGACGACTTTGGGCGGTCTTCAATCTCTCCTTGATTTGCACAATCTTTTTAGTAGTCTCCTGTATGATCTCGGGACCAGTCAGTAGTCTGTCACCTACTTCTTTCCAACAGATAGGGGATCTACACTTTCTTCCATAAAGTGCTTCGAATGGTGCAACATTAATACTCGTATGATAACTGTTGTTATACGAGAATTCTGCCAATGGTAAATATTTATCCCATCCCTTTCCGAAATCGATCACACATGCTCTAAGCATGTCTTCAAAAGTTTGAATAGTCCTTTCACTTTGCCCATCGGTTTGAGGATGATATGCAGTGCTCATATCCAGACGAGTCCCTAGAGCTTCATGTAGTGATTGCCAAAACCTTGACGTAAACCGACTGTTGCGATCGGATATAATGGAGATAGGTACTCCATGTCTTGAAACAACTTCCTTCATGTATAATCGTACCAATTTCTCCATCTTATCCATTTCCTTCATAGGTAGGAAATGTGCAGATTTGGTGAGACGATCGACAATTACCCAAATGGTGTCGTAACCCCATGCAGTCTTTGGTAGCTTCGTGATGAAATCTATGGTAATACATTCCCATTTCCATTCTGGGATTTCTGGTTGTTGAAGCAGACCTGACGGTTTTTGATGTTCCGCCTTGACTTTGGAGCAAGTCAAACATTCTTCGATGTACGTTGCAATATCAGCTTTCAAATTCGGCCACCAAAAGTGTGCTTTCAGATCTTGATACATCTTTCCAGCTCCTGGATGTATCAAGTATCTCGTCTTATGTGCCTCATCTAAAACCAATTTTCTTAACCCTTTAAACTTCGGTACCCAAATGAGTCCAGCGAAGTATCGGGTTCCGTCTTCCCATGTAACAAGTTGTTTATCTAACCCTTTAAGCATCTCATTTCCAAAGTTTTCTTCAGAAAGAGCTCCTTGTTGAGCCTCCTTAATTTGGGTAGTGAGGTTCGTACGAATCTTCATATTCATTACTTGTACTCGAATCGGCTCTCTTTCCTTCCTGCTTAAAGCATCTGCTACTACATTTGCCTTCCCATGATGATAGCGAATTTCAGCGAATTTCACAATCATAGTTGTTTATCAGCTCGACCCACCTACATTGTAGTGACCCGAACTTTTCCTTGTTTATATATATTAATTGAGATTGATATTTACATGACTAAATGTTTCCAACGTATTAAGCAATCAAACTTGTTAAAACTTGATTAAATGAAATAAGTTTCATATAGACAATTGATCACTCAAGTTGACCGGCGATTCACGAACGTTACAAAATTGTAAAAACTACATTTGGTGGTATATATAGACATATATATATATATATATATATATATATATATATATATATATATATATATATATATATATATATATATATATATATATATATATATATATATATATATATATATATATATATATATATATATATATATATATATATATATATATATATGGTTGACATAAGATTATGATGATTAAGTATCTCACTAAGTATATTAACAATGTGTGATATACATAAGAAATGAGATTACTAATTTAAGAAACTCGAAATGATATATATAACGATTATCGTTATGATAACGTCTACTAAATACATATGTATCATATTAAGATATTGATACACTATATTTAACATGATAAAATGATATTTAAATATATCATTAAGTGTGTTAACAATGAACTACATATGTAAAAACAAGACTACTAACTCAAGAATTACGAAACGAGACTTATATGTAACGATTATCGTTGTAAAGATATTTTAATGTATATATCATATTAAGAGATATTCATACATAATAATATCATGATAATATAATAATTTAACATCTCATTTGATATAATAAACATTGGGTTAACAACATTAATTGAGATCGTTAACTTAAAGGTTTCAAAACAACACTTACATGTAACGACTAACGAAGACTTAACGACTCCATTAGAATGTATATACATGTTATGTTTTGATATGTATTCTTACACTTTTGAAAGACTTCAATACACATATCAAAGTACTTATACTTAACAAAAATGCTTACAATTACATCCTCGTTCAGTTTCATCAACAATTCTACTCGTATGCACCCGTATTCGTACTCGTACAATACACAGCTTTTAGATGTATGTACTATTGTTATATACACTCCAATGATCAGCTCTTAGCAGCACATGTGAGTCACCTAACACATTTGGGAACCATCATTTGGCAACTAGCATGAAATATCTCATAAAATTACAAAAATATTAGTAATCATTCATGACTTATTTACATGAAAACAAAATTACATATCCTTTATATCTAATCCATATACCAACGACCAAAAACACCTACAAACACTTTCATTCTTCAATTTTCTTCATCTAATTGATCTCTCTCAAGTTTCATCTTCAAGTTCTAAGTGTTCTTCATAAATTCCATAAGTATAGTTTCATAAAAATCAAGAATACTTCCAAGTTTGCAAGTCTACTTCCAAGCTTTCTAATCCATTCCAAGTAATCATCTAAGATCAAGGAACCTTTGTTATTTATAGTAGGTTATCTTTCTAATTCAAGGTAATATTCATATTCAAACTTTGATTCAATATCTATAACTATAACAATCTTATTTTGAGTGAAAATCTTACTTGAACTGTTTTCGTGTCATGATTCTGTTTCAAGAACTTTCAAGCCATCCAAGGATCCTTTGAAGCTAGATCCATTTTTCTCATTTCCAGTAGTTTTATCCAGAAAACTTGAGGTAATAATGATGTTCATAACATCATTCAATTCATACATATAAAGCTATCTTATTCGAAGGTTTAAACTTGTAATCACTAGAACATAGTTAAGTTAATTCTAAACTTGTTCGCAAACAAAAGTTAATCCTTCTAACTTGACTTTTAAAATCAACTAAACACATGTTCTATATCTATATTATATGCTAACTTAATGATTTAAAACCTGGAAACACGATGAACACCATAAAATCGGATATACGCTGTCGTAGTGAAACCGGGGGCTGTTTTGGTTTGGATAATTAAAAACTATGATAAACTTTGATTTAAAAGTTGTTCTTCTCGGAAAATGATTTTTCATATGAACATGAAACTATATCCAAAAATCTTGGTTAAACTCAAAGTGAAAGTATGTTTTTCAAAATGGTCATCAAGATGTCGTTCTTTCGACGAAAATGACTACCTCTTTAGTAATTGACATGTAACTTAAATTTCCGACTATAAACCTATACTTTTTCTGTTTTGAATTATAGTTCAATATGAAACCATAGCAATTTGATTCACTCAAAACGGATTTAAAATGAAGAAGTTATGGGTAAAACAAGATTGGATATTTTTGATCTTTTTAGCTACGGGAAATGTGTAACAAATCTATACAAATCTTATCTTAGCTAACTTATATTGTATTATACATGTATTATAATATATTATGTAATCTTGGGATACCATAGACACGTATGCAAATGTTTTGACATATCATATCGACCCATGTATATATATTATTTGGAACAACCATAGACACTCTATATGCAGTAATGTTGGAGTTAGCTATACAGGGTTGAGGTTGATTCCAAAAATATATATACTTTGAGTTGTGATTTAGCCTGAGACGTGTATACACTGGGTCGTGGATTGATTCAAGATAATATATATCGATTTATTTATGTACATCTAACTGTGGACAACTAGTTGTAAGTTACTAACGAGGACAGCTGACTTAATACACTCAAATCTTTAAAACATAATAAAAATGGTTGTAATTATATTTTGATCATACTTTAATATATATGTACATATTTTTATAGGTTCGTGAATCGATCCGTGGCCAAGTCTTATTTCCGAGGAAAGAAATATCTGTGAAAGTGAGTTATAGTCCCACTTTTAAAATCTAATATTTTGGGGATGAGAATACATGCAGGTTTTATAAATGATTTACAAAATAGACACAAGTACGTGAACCTACATTCTATGGTTGAATTATCGAAATCGAATATGCCCCTTTTTATTAAGTCTGGTAATCTAAGAATTAGGGAACAGACACCCTAATTGACGCGAATTCTAAAGATAGATCTATTGGGCCTAACAAACCCCATCCAAAGTACCGGATGCTTTAGTACTTCGAAATTTATATCATATCCGAAGGGTGTCCCGGAATGATGGGGATATTCTTATATATGCATCTTGTTAATGTCGGTTACCAGGTGTTCACCATATGAATGATTTTTATCTCTATGTATGGGATGTGTATTGAAATATGAAATCTTGTGGTCTATTGTTACGATTTGATATATATAGGTTAAACCTATAACTCACCAACATTTTTGTTGACGTTTAAAGCATGTTTATTCTCAGGTGAATACTAAGAGCTTCCGCTGTTGCATACTAAAATAAGGACAAGATTTGGAGTCCATGTTTGTATGATATTGTGTAAAAACTGCATTCAAGAAACATATGTCGATGTAATATATTTCTATTGTAAACCATTATGTAATGGTCGTGTGTAAGCAGTATATTTTAGATTATCATTACTTGATAATCTACATAATGTTTTTAAAACCTTTATTGATAAAATAAAGGTTATAGTTGTTTTAAAAATGAATGCAGTTTTTGAAAAACGTCTCATATAGAGGTCAAAACCTCGCAAAGAAATCAATTAATATGGAACGTTTATAATCAATATGAACGGGACATTTCAGTTGGTATCCGAGCGTTGGTCTTAGAGAACCAGAAAATTTGCATTAGTGTGTCTTATCGAGTTTGTTAGGATGCATTAGTGAGTCTGGACTTCGACCGTGTTTTCTTTAAAAATGATTGCTTAACATTTTTGTTGGAAACTATATATTATTAACTTGTAAATATTATGTGATATATTAATCTCTTAACATGTTTGATATTGTGTGATAGATGTCTACCTCTAGCACAAATCCCATTGACTCACCTAATAATAACGAAGAGTCGAATATATATTGGCAAGATTCACAAGTTCCCGAAGAACCGAAAGAAGAGGAAACGAAACCGGAAGAAGAGGAACCGGAAGAAGAAGAGGTTCCGGAAGGGGGAATAGTAGGAACCACGGAAAACCTGTCAAATAAAAGAAAATCCTCAACCAATGGACCAAAGTTAATAATGGTCAATGGTGTTTCCGCTAAGGAAGCAAAATATTGGGAAAATTACCAATTTTCTGATGAATCGGATCCTGATGAGGATTCTGATGATGTTATAGAAATTACCCAGACCCAATTTAATGAGGCAAAAGAAAATAATAAGAGAAAAGGCATCAAAATAGAGAAATCTGATTCCGACCCCGATGAACTTTATATGTACCGTCAACACCCGTATTTTCAATATCGTGACAATAACTCGGGAACCTCTAGACCACCAGGTTTTTCTAAACCAATGTGGAAAATGACGACTCGTATTAGAGGAACATCATATATCCCTAGAAGATTAGGAAAAAGAACCAAGTCCGAAGAAGAAGAAACCAGTGATTCAGATTAGAGGGGTGTGAGCATGTTGTGTAATAAATGTATTGTAGTGTGCTTGTACTTTTATGTTCTATGTAAAAATTGCTTGTATTGTTTGTTATTACGAATCTAATCCTTATCTATTTTACAGTATAAAAACAAAATGGACGTTAAGGGTAGACAACCGAATATTTTAGAAGACCTACCAGAGGATATGATTGAGGAAATCTTGTCTAGAGTCGGTCAGAATTCATCAGCACATTTAGTTATGGAGAAATTAACTTGTCAAACATTTGAAAGACTTTCCAGAAATGCCTTAGTTTATAAAAGGTTTTCCTTTGATAGGTGGGGTATATCACATTGGGGAGACTTTAAGTTACGCCGTGTTTTCTTTAAAGCATTAAATGCGGGGAACCCAAATGCAATTTTACGCTACGGGTTAAGAACCTATTTTGACTCAACATATCCCAACATAGGATTTCGTGAATTAGAAAGAGCTTCTAACATGCAACATAAAGAAGCATGTTATGCTTACGGGTTAGTGATGTTCGCTTCTTACCAAAGTGAGAAAAAGAACATCGGATTGCAGCTTTTAAATAAAACTTTCCCACAAGTGACGGATTCAGTAGTTGGGGTGAGAAACAAGGTTTTTAGATTACTACGG
The DNA here is from genome assembly GCF_046630445.1 of Rutidosis leptorrhynchoides. Lineage (NCBI taxonomy): Eukaryota > Viridiplantae > Streptophyta > Magnoliopsida > Asterales > Asteraceae > Rutidosis > Rutidosis leptorrhynchoides. The sequence goes on from NC_092334.1 coordinate 548,498,457, forward strand.
GGCTGTTGGACATTACGAAATCTTCGTCCTTTTAATGACATTACAAATGCTACCTAGCTAATGGTCATAACGGTTATTTTTCACAAGACCAAGGATGGGAAGTCGTCTTAGTAAAACGAGAATGCATGACTTGTTTCTGGACTTATGAATTACGTGTCTTTATTTCCTTTGCTGAACAACTTGCGTATTAACTAGATTTATCTTCAAAACTGTCCTGTATCATAGTGTACTATATTTCATGTTATATGTAATATAGCGAAGTTGTAAGTTTGACGAATATTTGTATGTGAAATATTATTATAATCAGTTTTTCATATAGAATTGTAGCAGTTGAATTGTATATTAGCTACTAAGTATGAACTTAACGGGTAGGTAGTACCCGAATTTAAACTTATAAAACGCTAATATGAAGAAAAAGCTTTTATAAATGAGTTCATATTATGCTACGAGATACTATTGACTACTCTTAATATTCTGTATGATTAAATTGTTTCATTTGACTATTTTGAAGGAAATGGCACCGACTACTCGACACACCTTGAATATGAGCGAAGAGGAATTTCGTGCCTTTCTTGCTTCAAACATAGCCGCAGTACAGGCCGCGCTACATACCAACAATAACTCTGAATCTAGCAATACAGCTAACGGCGTAAGAAATTGTGTAGGATGCTCCTACAAGGAATTCACTGCCTGCAAACCTTCAGAATTTGATGGGACCGAAGGACCAATCGGATTGAAACGGTGGACCGAGAAAGTTGAATCGGTGTTTGCCATAAGTAAGTGTGCTGAACTAGACAAAGTGAAGTACGCTACGTATACCTTCACAGGTATTGCGTTAACATGGTGGAATACCTATCTAGAGCAAGTGGGACAAGATGCTGCTTACGCGCTATCGTGGTCAGCATTCAAGCACTTGATGAACGAGAAGTACCGTCCCAGAACTGAGGTCAATAAGCTCAAGTCAGAACTTAGAGGGTTACGAACACAGGGATTCGATATTACTTCGTACGAAAGACGATTCACAGAATTATGCCTATTGTGTTCGAGAGCGTTCGAAGATAAGGAAGAGAAGATCGACGCGTTTGTGAAAGGGTTACCGGAGAGAATCCAAGAAGATATAAGTTCACACGAGCCTGCCTCCATACAAAAGGCATGTAGAATGGCTCATAAACTAGTGAACCAGATTGAGGGAAGAATTAAAGAACAGGCGGCCGAAGAGGCCAACGTGAAGTTAGTCAAAAGAAAGTGGGAGGAAAACGGTGATAAGAGTCACCAAAACAACAACAACTATCCCAACAATTGCAACATCAATCGCAACTACAACAAACGGCACAGCAATAACAACAACAACTACAACAATCATCCCAACAACAATAACAACCACAACAACAAATACAATCAGAAGCAGCTATGCCAAAGGTGTGAAAAGTATCACTCGGGGTTCTGCACCAAATTTTGCAACAAGTGTAAAAGAAATGGTCATAGCTCGGCGAAGTGTGAGGTCTACGGACCAGGGGTTAATAAAACGAAAGGAACAAATGGTGTCAGAACGAGTAATGGCGGAGCAAGTAGTGTCGGAGCAAGTTATGCCAATGTAGTTTGTTATAAATGTGGAAAACCGGGCCACATTATTAGAAATTGCCCGAACCAGGAGAACACGAATGGACAAGGCCGCGGAAGAGTTTTCAATATTAATGCGGCAGAGGCACAGGAAGACCCGGAGCTTGTTACGGGTACGTTTCTTATTGACAATAAATCTGCTTACGTTTTATTTGATTCGGGTGCGGATAGAAGCTATATGAGTAGAGATTTTTGTGCTAAATTAAGTTGTCCATTGACGCTGTTGGATAGTAAATTTTTACTCGAATTAGCAAACGGTAAATTAATTTTAGCAGATTATATATGCCGGAATCGAGAAATTAAACTAGGTAGCAAAATATTTAAGATTGATTTGATACCAGTAGAGTTAGGGAGTTTTGATGTAATAGTTGGCATGGACTGGCTGAAGGAGATGAAAGCAGAGATCGTATGTTACAAAAATGTAATTCGCATTGTACGAGAAGAAGGAGAACCCTTAATGGTGTACGGAGAAAAGGGCAACACGAAGCTACATCTTATTAGTAATTTGAAGGCACAAAAACTAATAAGAAAAGGTTGCTATGCTGTTCTAGCACGCGTCGAGAAAGTACAAACTGAAGAAAAAAGAGCATCAATGATGTTCCCATCGCAAAAGAATTTTCCGATGTATTTTCGAAAGAATTACCGGGACTACCTCCACATCGATCTATTGAATTTCAAATAGATCTTGTACCAGGAGCTGCACCAATAGCTCGTGCTCCTTACAGACTCGCACCCAGCTAGATGAAAGAACTGCAAAGCCAACTGCAAGAACTATTAGAACGTGGTTTCATTCGACCAAGCACATCACCATGGGGAGCTCCTGTTTTGTTTGTCAAGAAGAAGGATGGTACATTTAGGTTGTGTATTGACTACAGAGAGTTGAATAAACTTACCATCAAAAACCGTTATCCACTGCCGAGAATTGACGACTTATTTGATCAACTACAAGGCTCGTCGGTTTATTCGAAAATAGATTTACGTTCTGGATATCATCCAATGCGAGTAAAGGAGGATGATATTCCAAAAACTGCTTTTAGGACGCGTTATGGTCATTACGAGTTTATGGTTATGCCGTTTGGATTGACTAACGCACCAGCTGTGTTCATGGACCTTATGAACCGAGTGTGTTGGCCATATCTTGACAAGTTTGTCATTATTTTCATCGATGACATACTTATTTACTCAAAGAATGATCAAGAGCACGAAGAACATTTGAGAAAAGTGCTAGAAGTATTGAGGAAAGAAAAACTGTACGCTAAGTTTTCAAAGTGTGCATTTTGGTTGGAAGAAGTTCAATTCCTCGGTCACATTGTGAACAAAGAAGGTATCCAGGTGGACCCGACAAAGATCGAAACCGTTGAAAAGTGGGAAACCCCAAAAACTCCGAAGCATATACGTCAATTTTTAGGATTGGCTGGTTACTACAGAAGATTCATCCAAGATCTCTCCAAAATAGCAAAACCCTTGACTGCATTAACGCATAAAGGAAAGAAATTTGAATGGAAGGATGAACAAGAGAAGGCGTTTCTGTTATTGAAGAAAAAGCTAACTACGGCACCTATATTGTCATTGCCTGAAGGGAATGATGATTTTGTGATTTATTGTGATGCATCAAAGCAAGGTCTCGGTTGTGTATTAATGCAACGAACGAAGGTGATTGCTTATGCGTCTAGACAATTGAAGATTCACGAACAAAATTATACAACTCACGATTTGGAATTGGGTACTGTTGTTTTTGCATTAAAGACTTGGAGGCATTATTTATATGGAGTCAAAAGTATTATATATACCGACCACAAAAGTCTCCAACATATATTTAATCAGAAGCAACTGAATATGAGACAACGCAAGTGGATTGAACTGTTGAATGATTATGATTTTGAGATTTGATACCACCCGGGGAAGGCGAATGTGGTAGCCGACGCTTTGAGTAGAAAGGACAGAGAACCTATACGGGTAAAAGCTATGAATATAATTATTCGTACTAACCTTACTACTCAAATAAAGGAGGCGCAACAGGGGGTTGTAAAAGAAGGAAAGTTGAAGAATGAGATACCCAAAAGATCAGAGAAACATCTTAATATTCGGGAAGACGGAACCCGATATAGGGCTGATAGAATTTGGGTACCAAGGTTTGGAGATGAGAGAGAAATGGTACTTAAAGAAGCACATAAAACCAGATATTCAATACATCCCGGAGCGGGGAAGATGTATAAAGATCTCAAGAAACACTTTTGGTGGCCGGGTGTGAAAGCCGATATTGCTAAATATGTAGGAGAATGTTTGACGTGTTCTAAGGTCAAAGCTGAACATCAGAAACCATCAGGTCTACTACAACAACCTGAAATCCCAGAATGGAAATGGGAAAACATTACCATGGATTTCATTACTAAATTGCCAAGGACTGCAAGTGGTTATGATACTATTTGGGTAATAGTTGATCGTCTCACCAAGTCAGCACACTTCCTGCCAATGAGAGAAGATGACAAAATGGAGAAGTTGGCGCGATTGTATTTGAAGGAGGTTGTCTCCAGACATGGAATACCCGTCTCTATTATCTCTGATAGGGATGGTAGATTTGTTTCAAGGTTCTGGCAGACGTTGCAACAAGCATTGGGGACTCGTCTAGACATGAGTACTTCCTATCATCCACAAACTGATGGGCATAGCGAAAGGACGATACAAACGCTCGAAGACATGCTACGAGCATGTGTTATTGATTTCGGAAACAGTTGGGATTGACACCTACCATTAGCAGAATTTTCCTACAACAACAGTTATCATTCTAGTATTGAGATGGTGCCTTTTGAGGCACTTTATGGTAGAAAGTGCAGGTCTCCGATTTGTTGGAATGAAGTGGGGGATAGATAGATTACGGGTCCGGAGATAATACAAGAAACTACCGAGAAAATCATCCAAATTCAACAACGATTGAAAACCGCTCAGAGTCGACAAAAGAGCTACGCGGACAGTAAAAGAAAAGATATAGAGTTTGAAATTGGAGAAATGGTCATTCTTAAGGTTTCACCTTGGAAAGGCGTTGTTCGATTTGGTAAATGGGGGAAACTAAATCCAAGGTACATTGGACCATTCAAGATTATAGATCGTGTCGGACCAGTAGCTTACCAACTGGAGCTACCTCAACAACTCGCGGCTGTACATAACACTTTCCACGTCTCGAATTTAAAAAAATGTTTTTCTAAAGAAGATCTCACTATTCCGTTGGACAAAATCCAAATTAATGAAAACTTCAATTCATTGAAGAACCCGTCGAAATAATGGATCGTGAGGTTAAGAGACTTAAGCAAAACAAGTTACCGATTGTTAAAGTTCGATGGAATGCTCGTAGAGGACCCGAGTTCACCTGAGAGCATGAAGATCAGATGAAGAAGAAATACCCGCATCTATTTCCAGAAGATTCGTCAACACCTTCAACAGCTTAAAATTTCGGGACCAAATTTATTTAACGGGTAGGTACTGTAGTGACCCGAACTTTTCCTTGTTTATATATATTAATTGAGATTGATATTTACATGACTAAATGTTTCCAACGTGTTAAGCAATCAAACTTATTAAGACTTGATTAAATGAAATAAGTTTCATATAGACAATTGATCACCCAAGTTGACCGGCGATTCACGAACGTTACAAAATTGTAAAAACTACATGTGGTGGTATATATAGACATATATATGTGATTGACATAAGATTATGATGATTAAGTATCTCACTAAGTATATTAACAATGTGTGATATACATAAGAAATGAGATTACTAAGTTACGAAACTCGAAATGATATATATATAACGATTATCGTTATGATAACGTCTACTAAATACATATGTATCATATTAAGATATTGATACACTATATTTAACATGATAAAATGATATTTAAATATATCATTAAGTGTGTTAACAATGAACTACATATGTAAAAACAAGACTACTAACTCAAGAATTACGAAACGAGACTTATATGTAATGATTATCGTTGTAACGATATTTTAATGTATATATAATATTAAGAGATATTCATACATCATAATATCATGATAATATAATAATTTAACATCTCATTTGATATAATAAATATTAGGTTAACAACATTAATTGAGATCGTTAACTTAAAGGTTTCAAAACAACACTTACATGTAACGACTAACGAAGACTTAACGACTCCATTAGAATGTATATACATGTTGTGTTTTGATATGTATTCTTACACTTTTGAAAGACTTCAAGACACATATCAAAGTACTTCTACTTAACAAAAATTCTTACAATTACATTCTCGTTCAGTTTCATCAACAATTCTACTCGTATGCACCCGTATTCGTACTCGTACAATACATAGCTTTTAGATGTATGTACTATTGGTATATACACTCTAATGATTAGCTCTTAGCAGCCCATGTGAGTTACCTAACACATGTGGGAACCATCATTTAACAACTAGCATGAAATATCTCATAAAATTACAAAAATATTAGTAATCATTCATGACTTATTTACATGAAAATAAAATTACATATCCTTTATATCTAATCCATATACCAACGACCAAAAATACCTACAAACACTTTCATTCTTCAATTTTCTTCATCTAATTGATCTCTCTCAAGTTCCATCTTCAAGTTCTAAGTGTTCTTCATAAATTCCATAAGTATAGTTTCATAAAAATCAAGAATACTTCCAAGTTTGCAAGTCTACTTCCAAGCTTTCTAATCCATTCCAAGTAATCATCTAAGATCAAGGAACCTTTGTAATTTACAGTAGGTTATCTTTCTAATTCAAGGTAATATTCATATTCAAACTTTGATTCAATTTATACAACTATAACAATCTTATTTCGAGTGAAAATCTTACTTGAACTGTTTTCGTGTCATGATTCTGTTTCAAGAACTTTCAAGCCATCCAAGGATCCTTTGAAGCTAGATCTAATTTTATCATTTCCAGTAGTTTTATCTAGAAAACTTGAGGTAGTAATGATGTTCATAACATCATTCGATTCATACATATAAAGCTATCTTATTCGAAGGTTTAAACTTGTAATCACTAGAACATAGTTTAGTTAATTCTAAACTTGTTCGCAAACAAAAGTTAATCCTTCTAACTTGACTTTTAAAATCAACTAAACACATGTTTTATATCTATATGATATGCTAACTTAATGATTTAAAACCTGGAAACACGATGAACACCATAAAATTGGATATACGCCGTCGTAGTGAAACCGGGGGCTGTTTTGGTTCGGATAATTAAAAACTATTATAAACTTTGATTTAAAAGTTGTTCTTCTGGGAAAATGATTTTTCATATGAACATGAAACTATATCCAAAAATCTTGGTTAAACTCAAAGTGAAAGTATGTTTTTCAAAATGGTCATCAAGATGTCGTTCTTTTGACGGAAATGACTACCTCTTTAGTAATTGACATGTAACTTAAATTTCTGACTATAAACCTATACTTTTTTTTAATTCTTAAATTAGAGTTCAATATAAAACAATAGCAATTTGATTCACTCAAAACGGATTTAAAATGAAGAAGTTATGGGTAAAACAAGATTGGATATTTTTGATCTTTTTAGCTACGGGAAATGTTTAACAAATCTATACAAATCATATCCTAGCTAACTTATATTGTATTATACATGTATTCTAATATATTATGTAATCTTGGGATACCATAGACACGTATGCAAATGTTTTGACATATCATATCGACCCATGTATATATATTATTTGAAACAACCATAGACACTCTATATGCAGTAATGTTGGAGTTAGCTATACAGGGTTGAGGTTGATTCCAAAAATATATATACTTTGAGTTGTGATTTAGCCTGAGACGTGTATACACTGGGTCGTGGATTGATTCAAGATAATATATATATATATCGATTTATTTCTGTACATCTAACTGTGGACAACTAGTTGTAGGTTACTAACGAGGACAGCTGACTTAATACACTCGAATCTTTAAAACATAATAAAAATGGTTATAATTATATTTTGATCATACTTTGATATATATGTACATATTTGTATAGGTTCGTGAATCGATCCGTGGCCAAGTCTTATTTTCGAGGAAAGAAATATCTGTGAAAGTGAGTTATAGTCCCACTTTTAAAATCTAATATTTTTGGGATGAGAATACATGCAGGTTTTATAAATGATTTACAAAATAGACACAAGTACGTGAAACTACATTCTATGGTTGAATTATTGAAATCGAATATGCCCCTTTTTATTAAGTCTGATAATCTAAGAATTAGGGAACAGACACCCTAATTGACGCGAATCCTAAAGATAGATCTATTGGGCCTAACAAACCCCATCCAAAGTACCGGATGCTTTAGTACTTCGAAATTTATATCATATCCAAAGGGTGTCCTGGAATGATGAGGATATTCTTATATATGCATCTTGTTAATGTCGGTTACCAGGTGTTCACCATATGAATGATTTTTATCTCTATGTATGGGATGTGTATTGAAATATGAAATCTTGTGGTCTATTGTTACGATTTGATATATATAGGTTAAACCTATAACTCACCAACATTTTTGTTGACGTTTAAAGCATGTTTATTCTCAGGTGAATACTAAGAGCTTCCACTGTTGCATACTAAAATAAGGACAAGATTTGGAGTCCATGTTTGTATGATATTGTGTAAAAACTGCATTCAAGAAACATATGTCGATGTAATATATTTCTATTGTAAACCATTATGTAATGGTCGTGTGTAAACAGTATATTTTAGATTATCATTATTTGATAATCTACGTAATGTTTTTAAAACCTTTATTGATAAAATAAAGGTTATGGTTGTTTTAAAAATGAATGCAGTCTTTGAAAAACGTCTCATATAGAGGTCAAAACCTCGCAACGAAATCAATTAATATGGAACGTTTATAATCAATATGAACGGGACATTTCATACGTTGCCTCATGTTCAGTTGTTTTTGGTTGAAGATATGTTGAAGGCTTTTATGATCGGTATACATAGTACATTTAACCCCGTACAAGTAGTGTCTCCAAATCTTTAATGCAAACACCACTGCTCCCAATTCTAGATCATGAGTCGTATAATTTTGTTCATGAATCTTCAGTTGTCGGGATGCATATGCAATAACCTTCTTTCGTTACATGAGGACACAACCAAAACTTTTCGCTAAGCGTCACAATAAATTACAAAATCATCGCTTCCTTCAGGTAATGATAGAATAGGCGATGTGAAATGCCCTGTCCTAATCCATCCGGATGAAGTCCATATTGATTATAAACGATTCATAATAGTTGATTACATCGCGAGGTACTTGACCTCTAAATGATACATTTTACAAACATTGCATTCATTTTTAAAAGACAAACTTTCATTACATCGAAAGTTGACAGGTATGCATACCATTTCATAATATCCAACTATAAATGACCTAATCCATCATTTACTTAATAATCTCTAATGAACTTCAATGACTCGAATGCAACGTCTTTTGAAATATGTCATGAATGACTCCAAGTAATATCCTTAAATTGAGCTAATACACAGCGGAAGATTTCTTTCAAACCTGAGAATGAACATGCTTTAAAGTGTCAACCAAAAGGTTGGTGAGTTCATTAGTTTAACATAAATAACCATTTCATAATTTTAATAGACCACAAGATTTCATATTTCCATTTCTCATAAACATACGTCCCATGCATAGAGACAAAAATATCATTCATATGGATTGAACACCTGGTAACCGACATTCACAATATACATATAAGAATATCCCCATCATTCTGGGATCCTCCTTCGGACATGATATAAATTTCAAAGTACTAAAGCATCCGGTACTTTGGATGGGGCTTGTTGGGCCCGATAGATCTATCTTTAAAGTTCGCGTCAATTAGGGTGTCTGTTCCCTAATTCTTAGATTACCAGACTAAAAAAGGGGCATATTCGATTTAATAATCCAGCCATAGAATGTAATTTTAGATACTTGTGTCTATTTCGTAAAACAGTTATAAAAGCAGCGCATGTATTCTAAGTCCCAAAAATGTAAAGAGTAAAAGGGAGCAAATAAACTCACCGTACTGTATTTTGTAGTAAAAATACATATGACGACATTGAACAAATGTAGGGTTGACCTTGGATTCACGAACCTATACCATTTTTATACTCATTAATACATCTAATCGTAGTTGAACACTTTTGTATATTATAATTTTATATATTATTTATTTAATTTGTATATATATTTGAAAATGATTATTATTTCTATAGTTATATATATACATATATATATATATATACATATATATATATACATATATATATATATATATATATATGTATATATATATATATGTACATTAAAAATAGTTAATTTGTTTTATATAAATATTTATATAAATATTGCTAATATAATATATTCATACCTATATGTAATACTTACTTATGAGTATATTTTCATATACCTAATAATATGGTAATTAAAACTTGTATTCGGTTATAATGATAATATTAGTAATAATATCACTTATAATAATAATTATAATGGTAATACTAATAATTATAATGATAATACTAGTATTATTAATAATACTTTGTAATAATAATAACACTAGCAACAATAACAATTTATAATTATAAATATAACCTTAATAACTAATAATAATAATCATAATCATAATAATAATAATAATAATAATAATAATAATAATAATAATAATAATAATAATAATAATAATAATAATAATAAAAATAAAAGAAAGTGTGTATACCCTTGAGAGCTTTGAATACAAAAAAAATGCTCAAACCGGACTCGAACCCACGACCTATCGCTCACTGGCAAACACCTCAAACCATCTAGCTGATCACGATTTCTTGATTATTTCACCAATTCATTTATATTTAATCCGTTTATTTATCGATTTCCCTACAGCCCAACTTAACACATAACCAAATCTCGGCCCAACTTCACAAATAACCATGGCCCAATTCTATAATTTTGGCCCAACACTTAACAGATCACTGCCCAACAATCAGCTTTTCTTGATAGTAAATAAAAAAAAACGTAGTGGCCTGGTTTCGAACCCAGGACCACTCGCCTACCCAGCACACCCTAAACCACTCTTCTGTGATAACATTTCTAATTAATTCACGAATCATATATCCTACATATCTATCTGTTTCTTTTTCTTCCTCACTAACCAATTCATCATCATTGTTCCATAATAAAACATTGAAACAGAAAGCGGGTATTAACCACAACAATCATCATCTTTTTCGTATAACATCATAATCATCTTCACTATCTTCTTAACCTTTATGGTTTCATCAAATAATTTTAAACTAAACCTCATTTGAAATTCATGTCATCGTAACCACATGATCAATCTAAACCTTGAGTCAAGAAAAAAAATATTATATATTTGCTTTAATCATGAAGTTGCGGTAGTGATGTAGGTCGACTTATGACCTTTAAATAAAATAACCGCCCCACTCGAATTTCCTTTGGTATACCATTCCTTTACACGTCCTTACCACAACAATTTATCATCACTGTCTGCCATGATTTGCACCTTTAATAATTGCTATAAAGTATCATTATTTAAGACCAAGTTGACAACTAATATTCAATGATATATATCACTCTTTAATTCGATCGAGAGAAAGGAAAACTGATAGTTTTCGAATGGCAAAACCAGAAAAAAAAATAGTAGCGAGTAGCAGCAGGTTTGTGTATTGTTTTGTAATGGTTGAAATGAGGAAAGAAACAGAAGTGCAATAATCGTGATGAAAGAATTGTCGATGATTCTATTGGAGTTGCTCTTGAAGATGAGTAGTGGTGGTTTAGTTCATGAACATAATAGAAACAATCGGGTGGTGGTTCAATGGTGGTTTGTTTGGGTTGTCTTACGATAGTTGAAGATATGTAGGTGGGGGAGTATGGTGGCCGAGGTGGTGGAATATGGTGGTGATATAAATCGATCAAGGTGGTGTTTTAAATGGTTTTAATAGTTGTTAGAGTTAGGATGGATGTGATGATGCACGATTCATGGTGCCAAGGTGGTTTTTGGGTGTTGTTAATCGAAGGCACGAAACAGAAATGAAACGTAAGTGGGTTTAGTGGAAGGTGATATTAATGTGACGAGGGTTCGAGGTTCACGATGGTGGTGAGTGGGTTGTAGTCGTCGGATATCTAAATAAGTGTGTTTAGTCGATGGTTTTTAATAAAAGTGTAAGAGTGTTAGTATTTTGTGAGGTTGAAGATGGATATGTGAATGGATTAATCAATATCCTCGTGTAACTTATTCGATTAATAGTCAATAATGTCGACAGAAGATTTATTCTCCCGTACAGAAGAAATAATTAAAAAAAATAAAGGTTGATTAAGATTTCTAACAGATTTTGGAGTGGTATGTGATTCTAATTCGATCCTTAAAGATAAGAAACAAGATTGAACTGCAGAGTGATGTTTACATGAAACTGAATCTGATTTTATTTCCCAATTTTATAAATTACCTAAATAATATTAATAATTAGTAACTAATAAGTATATTAGTAATAATATTAATTAATTACAATTATATTAATAATAATCTAAATACAAATAATAATAATAATAATAATAATAATAATGATAATAATAAAAGTAATAATAATAATAAGTCACAATAATAAAATTTTAATGGAATATATATTATTAATATTAATAAAACTAATAATAATAATAATAATAATAATAATAATAATAATAATAATAATAATAATAATAATAATAATAATAATAATAATAATAATAATAATAGAAATGATAATGATATTAGTACTAATAAGAATGATAATACTAATATTTATAATAATGTTTATAATGATATTATTAATGATAATATTAATAAATTGTATTACATGTTTCAATTTTTATATCTATATATAATATAATATATTATAATAATATTAATAATACAAATAATAATGTTAATATCAATATCAATATTAATAATAATGAGAGCAATACTAATAATATTGATATAACAATTTATACTTATCAAATCTCATATATAAATATATACATTAAATTAATAATATTAATAATACTGATATCAATGTTAATAATAAGAGTAATATAATATTTATATTTTAACTTGTAATTAAATTTATAATAATAATGTTACATATTATTAATTATGTAATACTTATACTATATTATAATATATTTGAATATTTACTATATATGTATTATATATATTACAACATACATATGATATCAATTATGTACAGAATTCATATATATATAAATTTTTTTATAACGTCTTATTTATTTTGTATATTACTCTACATATTTAATTTAAATGATTAAATGGCAATATAATAATTTAAATTAATATATATACTTATATTTATATTTACATATATATATTTATTCACATATTTATTTGTACACAATTGTTCGTGAATCATCGGGACTGGTCATAGGTCAAATATATATATATATATATATATATATATATATATATATATATATATATATATATATATATATATATATATATATATATATATATATATATATATATATATATATATGAACACAGTTCAAAGTTTTTTTTGAGACTTCAACATTACTGACTTTGCTTATCGTGTCGGAAACATATAAAGATCAAAGTTTAAATTTGGTCGGAAATTCCCGGGTCATCACAGTACCTACCCGTTAAAGAAATTTCGTCCCGAAATTTGAGTGTGGTAGTCATGGCTAACAATAAAAATGTTTTCATGACCAATATGAGTTGATAATTAGAGGTTTATCATCATTGAATAATAATGATAAAATAATTCGATTATTCTAAGAATACGAATGAAGCTATCGCAAAAGAGTGAATTGAAGAAAATAAGGTTTCGTCTTAACTTTTGACGTTATCCTGGTTGAATTCCGAAATTCAAGGGATTTAAAGAAAATCTTCGAAATCTAAAGGATTTGATTCTTCGGCGAGTAAGGAAAAATTAAGATCTCTAAAATTAAATACGGTGATCCGCCTCGGTTACTCTGCCTGATATTTCCATTAAAAATTAGGCTCTTTCGTTCCCTTATTCTCACCATTTCTATAAAATCCCTAAATTCAAAAGATTATGAAAATGCTTAATCCAATTCTGATCCTTGTCCTTATCCTCATTATCGCAACAATCATTCTCCTTTTCCAATTACCATCGGAGGAATCTGTTTTCTTCTACTTCGCCCTCAGGGTTATAATGTTTTTAATTCTCCCGTGTCTTTATGTTGCGATAAACATTGATATACACGGTTTGTAATTCTTGTGTTTGTGATCGGCTTTATATTTTCCTTTATTTTTTTTAAAACTCCATGTTCTTGTTTTCTCTTCCCGACTCCAAGTCAAACGAACAATGATCAGGAATTCGTAGATATAGAGTTTCAAATGATTATAATGTTCTAAGCATGATGGAACGTGATAGCACGATTTGATTTTCAAATTTATCAAAATTTACAGAAGATAGAACTATCAAGAATATATTCTTCTTGATATGTTCGGAGGTTATGTAGAATGAAAGAGTTATGTAACATGACACATGATGACGTTATGGTCTGTGAATCATCACGTTTCATTAGAAACTCAGCATGACTTACTGTAATATAATCACGTTGATCAAGTGTCATTATATTATACTAACTCATGCTTCAGTTCTCAACATTACTTCAATAACATTCATATTTTAAGCTCGAAAGTTTACAGAATATAGAAACTAACAGTTTCTATATGATGTAACACTGATAGCACAAAGAGATTAATGATTTCAGATAAGAATAGTTCTGAAAATATCTTCAGAAATATGGAGGATATTTATAATGAAAGATACGATGATATCTTGGAATTTCCAAGTTCGAAGGTTGATGAAGAAAAATTTTCCGCAAGATTTTAACATGACTTCGGAGCAAGATATTCTCTAGAGATTTCAACGGACCCAGAATTACCTGGATTCTTTGAATATAGGGTATGGTCCTTATTTTTATCCTTGGTCTCCTTCGTGGTTAGCTCAATCCGTTTTCCAGTTCCAACGTTTCTGAGCTTTTCCAACATACTATTCTTTATCATCAAACTTCCGACGACTAAGGTCGTTTACGGTTGCCTACAGTTTTTGCTACTTCATTCAGCCTTTTCAAAGTTCAATGTATTGATTCGTAAGCTGGGTGCCTTTTCAAAATTTCAGAATTGAAGATTGTAATTCTAGGAGATAATTGTTATATGTATACATATAACTATTGATGTAGACATGCTGCGAGATTTCAAATACTGATTGCTAATTCCCGATGGTTGGTATAGTAATTCTTGTTATAAGATGTAAATGAGTAAATGATAGGGTTTCACTGAATATAGTGATTTTTCAAAAAGTCAGAGATCAACGGAGTTGTTGGTAAATTTACTGCTAATGTGGTGAGATATAAACGGTTTCCCGGTATCAATGATGAAAAATAACTTATATATCAGGGTTATAATAAGCTAATCCGAGTGAAAAGTCGAAGTTGACTTGTTGAAGCTGTGACAAAATTGTCTAATTTGAAAAGGAATTGCAAAGTTATTTTGGGTAATAATAACACTAAAGAAATTAGCACAGCTACGCATTAAACATTTACTCTGTTTCCGAGAGTTTCTCAGGTGCAATACTATATGCATAAATCTTTCCTTCCATTGATGAAGTGCGGTTGGTTCATCCTCTCAATTGAGGTGTTTTCAAGAATCATGAAAGGTTTGAACGCGGATTGTAATCGTCAAGATACATATGAGGTTTAAGATGAAATCAAGTGGCAAACTTGAAGAATTGTTTAGTTTCATATGTTATAATTAGTATTTTTATTCATTTTTAATTGTCCACTGTTGGTAGTCCTCAGTTGATTAGTCCACAGTTAACTAGGAACAGTTAGCTAGGATTTTGTTAGCGTGGATTCTTAACAAAATTTATCATAGTTAATTTGTTTGTTCCTAACAAATTTTATTCCGTCAAATGTTTTCTTCATTATGCCACTTGTTGGATTCTGATAGGTCAAAATCCGAATATGAAATTGAATTGGAATGAAAAATGGTTATTCGTGAATGAACGGATACGTATATCTGTGGTTGTAAGTAGGATAGTAAATGACTGTTGAATCGGAACTGAAGGATGTACAGTGCAACATGTTAATGTGAGATCTAAATATTCCTCGGATTTTACCTACCCGTTAAAATATTTTCATCATTATAGTTTGTACGAAAGAATTTTTAATCACGATCTTTATGAAAATATACTTACATATATATTTTCTTCAGATGTAATCATAGATTTAATGAGTTAATATGATATTAATCTCATTTGCTTTTCGGTTTGAGCTAGAATAAGTAATTTCTAAACTATTAGGAACCACATATTCTTCGCAGAATATTAATGAAGTTATGGATCAATACTTCATCGTTCGTTGTTGCTGGTATTCCTTGGTATCTATGGTGCGTGTGATGTTGATATCCGAGGTGTAGATTATGATGTTGAGGCGTGTGATGCGGATGTGATTGTTGGTGGTGGTACTGATTCTGTTGATGTTGATGGTGGTGGTGTTGTTGATGCCGGTGATGCTACTGGAGCTGGTGGTATTGAGGCTTGCGATGTGGATGTTACTGGCGGTACTGATTATGCTGCTGGTGCTACTGATGGTGTTTGTAATCCTTGCACCATGTGTTCCAAAGCCACTACTCGAGCGCGAAGTTCGTTAACTTTTGCTAGTACACCGAGATGATTGGCGGTTGGAGCGAGTGGATGAATAAGGTTCGTAATATGGGATAGTATATAATCGTGACGAGATACTCTAGAAATGAGAGAGAAAATGGTGTTTCGAATAGGTTCGTCGGTAAGTGCTTCAGGTTCATCGCCAAGAGGTGATTGTGGTGGGTGGAAGGGATCGCCTTTTTCTTGTCTCCAGTGATTTAGTATGCTACAAACCCATCGGATGAATTGGGGATGGCTGATTAATTGATTCATTCTGGTGACGCTGCTTTCGAAGCTGAAGTGTGACTCCATATCGGAATTCGAGGGACTTGAACTAGTTGTGAGTTTCATTGCGTACAATTGAATAAAGGATTTTTCGATATCAAAAGATTTTCGGATATCGGATGATATTCTAATTACATAGAATATCTTTGTATATAAAACAAAAGATTTCGTAGATTACGGAGGAATTTACGAAATATATCAGGCATAGTTTATGGTAACAGATACACTAAGATATTGATTAGCAGATACGCTAAGATATGGATTAGCAGATACGCTAAGATATGGATTTTGTCTATACACTATTCATGCAGTCAATGCAGTAAGATGTGTCTAGATTAAGAATGATAAGCAGGTAATTTTCGACAAAAAAATGATAAGCAAAACTTTTGACATGCAGACCAGGTTCAAGTCCAGACTCATTAATGTAACCTAACAACTACTAGGTCTAAGTCCAAACTTCATTAATGCATCCTAACAACTACCGGTTAGACACACTAATGTTGACCTGGTTCGCTAAGACTACCGCTCTGATACCAACTGAAACACCCCGTCCTAATCCATCCGGACGAAGTCCATATTGATTATAAACGATTCATAATAGTTGATTACATCGCGAGGTACTTGACCTCTAAATGATACATTTTACAAACATTGCATTCGTTTTTAAAAGACAAACTTTCATTACATCGAAAGTTGACAGGTATGCATACCATTTCATAATATCCAACTATAAATGACCTAATCCATCATTTACTTAATAATCTCTAATGAACTTCAATGACTCGAATGCAACGTCTTTTGAAATATGTCATGAATGACTCCAAGTAATATCCTTAAATTGAGCTAATACACAGCGGAAGATTTCTTTCAAACCTGAGAATAAACATGCTTTAAAGTGTCAACCAAAAGGTTGGTGAGTTCATTAGTTTAACATAAATAACCATTTCATAATTTTAATAGACCACAAGATTTCATATTTCCATTTCTCATAAACATACGTCCCATGCATAGAGACAAAAATATCATTCATATGGATTGAACACCTGGTAATCGACATTCACAATATACATATAAGAATATCCCCATCATTCCGGGATCCTCCTTCGGATATGATATAAATTTTGAAGTACTAAAGCATCCGGTACTTTGGATGGGGCTTGTTGGGCCCGATAGATCTATCTTTAGAGTTCGCGTCAATTAGGGTGTCTGTTCCCTAATTCTTAGATTACCAGACTAAAAAAGGGGCATATTCGATTTAATAATCCAGCCATAGAATGTAATTTTAGATACTTGTGTCTATTTCGTAAAACAGTTATAAAAGCAGCGCATGTATTCTCAGTCCCAAAAATGTAAAGAGTAAAAGGGAGCAAATAAACTCACCGTACTGTATTTTGTAGTAAAAATACATATGACGACATTGAACAAATGCAGGGTTGACCTTGGATTCACGAACCTATACCATTTGTATACTCATTAATACATCTAATCGTAGTCGAACAATTTCGTATATTATAATTTTATATATTATTTATTTAATTTGTATATATATTTGAAAATGATTATTATTTCTATAGTTAATATATATATATATATATATATATATATATATATATATATATATATATATATATATATATATATATATATATATATATGTATGTATATTAAAAATAGTTAATTTTTTATATATAAATATTTATATAAAAATTGCTAATATAATATATTCATACCTATATGTAATACTTACTTATGAGTATATTTTCATATACCTAATAATATGGTAATTAAAACTTGTATTCGGTTATAATGATAATATTAGTAATAATATCACTTATAATAATAATTATAATGGTAATACTAATAATTATAATGATAATACTAGTATTATTAATAATACTTTGTAATAATAATAACACTAGCAACAATAACAATTTATAATTATAAATATAACCTTAATAACTAATAATAATAATAATCATAATCATAATAATAATAATAATAATAATAATAATAATAATAATAATAATAATAATAATAATAATAATAATAATAATAAAAATAAAAGAAAGTGTGTATACCCTTGAGAGCTTTGAATACAAAAAAAATGCTCTAAACAGGACTCGAACCCACGACCTATCGCTCACTGGCAAACACCTCAAACCATCTAGCTGATCAAGATTTCTTGATTATTTCACCAATTCATTTATATTTAATCCGTTTATTTATCGATTTCCCTACAGCCCAACTTAACACATAACCAAATCTCGGCCCAACTTCACAAATAACCATGGCCCAATCCTATAATTTCGGCCCAACGCTTAACAGATCACTGCCCAACAATCAGCTTTTCTTGATAGTAAATAAAAAAAAATGTAGTGGCCTGGTTTCGAACCCAGGACCACTCGCCTACCCAGCACACCCTAAACCACTCTTCTGTGATAACATTTCTAATTAATTCACGAATCATATATCCTACATATCTATCTGTTTCTTTTTCCTCCTCACTAACCAATTCATCATCATTGTTCCATAATAAAACATTGAAACAGAAAACGGGTATTAACCACAACAATCATCATCTTTTTCGTATAACATCATAATCATCTTCACTATCTTCTTAACCTTTATGGTTTCATCAAATAATTTTAAACTAAACCTCATTTGAAATTCATGTCATCGTAACCACATGATCAATCTAAACCTTGAGTCAAGAAAAAAATATTATATATTTGCTTTAATCATGAAGTTGCGGTAGTGATGTAGGTCGACTTATGACCTTTAAATAAAATAACCGCCCCACTCGAATTTCCTTTGGTATACCATTCCTTTACACGTCCTTACCACAACAATTTATCATCACTGTCTGCCATGATTTGCACCTTTAATAATTGCTATAAAGTATCATTATTTAAGACCAAGTTGACAACTAATATTCAATGATATATATCACTCTTTAATTCGTTCAAGAGAAAGGAAAACTGATAGTTTTCGAATGGCAAAACCAGAAGAAAAAAAAACAGTAGCGAGTAGCAGCAGGTTTGTGTATTGTTTTGTAATGGTTGAAATGAGGAAAGAAACAGAAGTGCAATAATCGTGATGAAAGAGTTGTCGATGATTCTATTGGAGTTGCTCTTGAAGATGAGTAGTGGTGGTTTAGTTCATGAACATAATAGAAACAATCGGGTGGTGGTTTAATTGTGGTTTTTTTGGGTTGTCTTACGGTAGTTGAAGATATGTAGGTCGGGGAGTATGGTGGCCGAGGTGGTGGAATATGGTGGTGATATAAATCGATCAAGGTGGTGTTTTAAATGGTTTTAATAGTTGTTAGAGTTAGGATAGATGTGATGATGCACGATTCATGGTTCCAAGGTGGTTTTTGGGTGTTGTTAATCGAAGGTACGAAACAGAAATGAAACGTAAGTGGGTTTAGTGGAAGGTGATATTAATGTGACGAGGGTTCGAGGTTCACGATGGTGGTGAGTGGGTTGTAGTCGTCGGATATCTAAATAAGTGTGCTTAGTCGATGGTTTTTAATAAAAGTGTAAGAGTGTTAGTATTTTGTGAGGTTGAAGATGGATATGTGAATGGATTAATCAATATCCTCGTGTAACTTATTCGATTAATAGTCAATAATGTCGACAGAAGATTTATTTTCCCGTACAGAAGAAATAATTAAAAAAAATAAAGGTTGATTAAGATTTCTAACAGATTTTGGAGTGGTATGTGATTCTAATTCAATCCTTAAAGACAAGAAACAAAATTGAACTGCAGAGTGATGTTTACATGAAACTGAATCTGATTTTATTTCCTAATTTTATAAATTACCTAAATAATATTAATAATTAGTAACTAATAAGTATATTAGTAATAATATTAATTAATTACAATTATATTAATAATAATCTAAATACAAATAATAATAATAATAATAATAATAATAATGATAATAATAAAAGTAATAATAATAATAAGTCACAATAATAAAATTTTAATAGAATAGATATTATTAATATTAATAAAACTAATAATAATAATAATAGAAATGATAATGATATTAGTACTAATAAGAATGATAATACTAATAGTTATAATAATGTTTATAATGATATTATTAATGATAATATTAATAAATTGTATTACATGTTTCAATTTTTATATCTATATATAATGTAATATATTATAATAATATTAATAATACAAATAATAATGTTAATATCAATATCAATATTAATAATAATGAGAGCAATACTAATAATATTGATATAACAATTTATACTTATCAAATCTCATATATAAATATATACATTAAATTAATAATATTAATAATACTGATATCAATGTTAATAATAAGAGTAATATAATAATTATATTTTAACTTGTAATTAAATTTATTATAATAATGTTACATATTATTAATTATGTAATACTTATACTATATTATAATATATTTGAATATTTACTATATATGTATTATATATATTACAACATATATATGATATCAATTATGTACAGAATTCATATATATATATAATTTTTTTTATAACGTCTTATTTATTTTGTATATTACTCTACATATTTAATTTAAATGATTAAATGGCAATATACTAATTCAAATTAATATATATACTTATATTTATATTTACATATATATAGTTATTCACATATTTATTTGTACACAATTGTTCGTGAATCATCGGGACTGGTCATAGGTCAAATATATATATATATATATATATATATATATATATATATATGAACACAGTTCAAAGTTTTTTTGAGACTTCAACATTACTGACTTTGCTTATCGTGTCGGAAACATATAAAGATCAAAGTTTAAATTTGGTCGGAAATTCCCGGGTCATCACACGATGTAGTCAACTTCTTCTTCAATAATTGAAATGCAGCTTCCTGCTCAGAAGTCCATTCGTACTTCTTCCCTTTGTGTGTTAATGCCGTCAATGGTTTGACTATCCGGAAAAAATCTTGAATAAACCTTCCGTAATAGCCAGCAAGACCCAAAAATTGGCGTATTTGTGTTGGAGTCTTTGGGGTCTCCCACTTTTCAATGGCTTCGACCTTCGCAGGATCGACCTGAATTCCTTGACTGCTAAAGATGTGACCAAGGAATTGTACTTCCTTTAACCAAAAGGCGTACTTAGAAAAATTTGCGTATAACTGTTCTTTCTTCAACAGTTCCAGCACCAACCTTAAATGTTGCTCATGTTCTTGTTCATTTTTGGAATAAATAAGAATGTCATCAATAAAGATGATAACAAACTTATCTAAGTACGGACTACATACCCTATTCATGAGGTCCATGAATACAGCTGGTGCGTTTGTCAACCCGAACGGCATGACCAAAAATTTATAATGACCGTAGCGTGTCCGAAATGCGGTTTTCGAAATATCTTCATCTTTGACTCGCAACTGATGATAACCTGATCTTAGATCGATCTTGGAGTAAACACGTGATCCTTGCAGCTAATCAAACAAGTCGTCAATTCTCGGTAATGGGTACCGATTCTTGATAGTTAACTTGTTTAACTCCCGGTAGTCTATACACATTCGGAAGGATCCATCTTTCTTCTTGACAAATAAAATCGGAGCTCCCCACGGTGAAGTACTCGGTCGAATAAACCACGATCTAGCAATTCTTGCAACTGGCTTTGTAGTTCTTTCATTTCCGACGGTGCGAGTCTATACGGAGCACGAGCCACTGGTGCAGCTCCTGGTACTAGATCTATTTGAAATTCTACAGATCTAAATGGAGGTAATCCCAGCAACTCTTCCGGAAAGACTTCAGGAAAATCTCTTGCCACAGGCACGTCGTTGATGCTCTTCTCTTTTTTCTTCATTTCGACTTTATTAACATGTGCTAGGATAGCATAGCACCCCTTATTCAAGAACTTTTGGACTTTCAAGCAGCTAATGAGTTTTAGCTTTGAGTTACCCTTCTCTCCATATATCATTACTGCCGTTTTATCCTTACGAGGAATGCGAATTGCCTTCTTAGCGCACACAACCTCAGCTCCTATTTTGGACATCCAGTCCATGCCGACTATTACATCAAAACTTCCTAATTCTACAGGTATCAAATCAATTTTAAATGTTTCTCCGGCTAACTTTATTTTACAATCACGACAAATTTTATCGGCTTTAATTAGTTTACCATTAGCTAACTCAATCATGTACTTAGCATCTAGAGGTAATGATGAACAATTCAATTTAGCGTAAAAGTATCTACACATGTAACTTCTATGGGCACCATTATCAAATATAATAGATGCTGATAAGTCATTAATGGTAAACGTACCCGTAACAAACTCCGGGTCTTCACACGCCTCTCTAGTATTAATATTAAACGCTCTTCCACGTGCAGGTCCGTTGTTCTTCTCTGGATTCGGGCACTGGCTCTTAATATGACCCTGTTTCCCACACCCGTAAAAAGTAACAGTAGCCAAGGCAGTTCTATTTGCATTGGTGGCAGGAGTCTTGGTGCCATTTGTATTTGTAGCGGGAACCCAACAATCTTCAACAAGATAACCCCTTCGATTACATTTGCTGCACACCACATTGCAAAAACCAGTGTGATGTTTGTGGCATATGTTACATAAGGGATTTCGTCCTTTGTAACCTGAACTTGAACCACTAACCGCACCTTGCGTGGTTTCCTGTTTCTTGAGAGATTGTTGTTGGTGACCTCAATCACGGTTTTCATCCCACTTTCTTTTGTTATCCGATACCTTGGCATCGGTATTTGATGCGTTTTTATCCAAGATGATCTGATCCATTAGCTCATTTGCCATGGTGATAGCTTCATGAATTGTCTTGGGTTTGGATGCTGTAACATTGACCATGATATTTTTTGGCAGACCATCTTTGTACAATTCAATCTTTCGCTCTTCCGTTGGTACCTATTCAGGACATAACAAGGCTAATTCCATGAATCGACTGTTATAGTTGGTAAGTTCCGTTCCGACAACTTTCAGATTTCGTAACTCGGCTTCCATTTTTCTAACCTCGTTCCTTGGGCAGTATTCATTGATTTGCATATTTTTCAACACTTCCCAAGGAGTATCATATGCTCCATCGCCCCCTACAGCTTTTACATAGTTTTCCCACCATGTAAGTGCACCATCATGTAATGTGCATGAAGCATACTTCGTCCTATCCCTTTCCGCACAACCACTAATTTTAAATACGGACTTCAGCTTTTCGAACCATCGGGTTAAACCGACTGGTCCCTCTGTTCCGCTAAATGATGAAGGTTTGCAACCTTGAAATGCTTTATATGAGCATCCAACACGAGGGTTGGTGCTGTTTGCTGCTGCTCTTGCCGCTTCGACCCAAAGCATACGGTCGTTTACGCGTTGGTTGATAAGCTCCTCAATTTCTTGTTCCATCATTCGGTTCAATCGAGCCATGTTTCTTCAACAAACATATAAGATAATTAATCACATAGAATATTATAGATGTACCGAGTAATTAATGGTACATCATGGCATATTAACAATATGAACCAATTATTATAAAAGCCTTTTCTTCTTATTAGCACTTTATAATTATATCCAGGGTAGTACCTACCCGTTAAAGTTCATACTTAATAGCTTAGTACAAAAATTAACTACTACAATCTAGATAATATTCTATTATGAAAAATTTAGAGTAAAATCACATAATCATTTCACACTTATTCATGATATAGCAATACAATACCAGTATTTCACATAGGTTTATTTTACATAATACATATGTAGGATAAAATAAAGTACACTAAATAATATTATACGATGCGTGAAGTGATATCGTGGCGGAAATGGTTTTAAAAACGGCGGGGCCTCTTCTTATCAGGTATTGGTATAACGCTTATTCGAGCGGTACGTTTATATCTTGGTCGGGGTTCTAAGGTACTTGATACCTTAATAGAGTTGGTAAGACAAGGATGACTAGGGGTAGAAATGTCATGAGCACTTTGTACAACAATTGCTTGATTAATTTCCGGATTTGGAAATTCTGTTTGGTGACTATAGGTTCCTTTCCTTTTTTAAATTCTTTCTCAGTAATCTCTTTTACTTCCTCCTCCTCCTCAGGATTGTTTTCAGGTTCTTTCACTTCCGATTCTTCCAGAAATTGTGAATCTTCCCAAAATGCATCCGACTGCAGGTAATCATCGTCATCAGTTATATAGATGATTGATACATCTTTCTTCGGGTCATCTTCGTTATCAGATAAGTCGATGATTGGTACTTTTGCTGGAGATTCATCTTGGGAGTCGCTGAATGTGATAATGAGATTAGTGATAGAAGTAGACATCTATCACACATTAACTACCACATTAGTAATATACCACATAATATTTTCATGTTAAGATATTCAATTTTCGACCAAAAATGATAAGTAATGGTTTTCAAAAAAAGTTCGGTCAAAGTCCAGACTCACTAATGCATCCTAACAAATACCGGTCAGACAGACTAATGCAATTTCTGGTTCGCTAAGACCTCTGCTCTGATGCCAACTGACATGACTCGTCCATATTATTATAAACGTGGTATGTTATTCATTGGTCCCATAGCGAGGTATTTGACCTCTATATGATAAGTTTTAGAAAATATTGCATTCGTTTCACAAAAAGGACACTATTATTATACATAATGCATGTTTTAAACAAGTGGGAGATTATTTAAGAAATAATCCCCATAATACATCGATTTTCAAATACTACACACGTGACATAACAGTCGAATATAATACATGACAAAGGTTTTATTGAATGCAACACTTCATTTAAACAAAAACATGAGACTCCATGCACATTTTGCTCAGATAATGCAACAATGGGAGACTTTCTTAAGAACCTGAGAATAAACATACTTAAACAGTCAACACAAAGGTTGGTGAGATATATAGGTTTAAAGATAGCATCGATATAAATATAGACCACAAGATTTCATAGTTACAAACATTTCAATAAAGATATTCTATAAGTTATTGAGCGCTTCGGTAACCATACTTAACCATTAATGTGGCATATTCTCTTTATTATGAAATCTCCCTACACTGTACCAAGTGTAGTAAAAACGAAGTACTATGCAACCGTTTACGATACTAGAGCGACTAGCCAGGTTGGGGTTGTCAAACCCGATAGATCTATCAATAGGATTCGCGTATACATGTTCTTACAACATGTAAATATTAGTTACCAAGCTATTAGGGAAGATATGCAAAGTGGTACAACTCAACGTAGAATAAATTTAAGTACTTGTGTCTATGGCTTAAAACATAAAATGCATGTATTCTCATCCCAAAATATTTGTAGAGTTTAAAAATGGGACTATATACTCACAGTAGTAAAAGTATATTAATAATAAGTTTTCAGCTTATTAAAAATATGGCCGTCGTCCTTGGATTCACGAACCTATAACAATAATAATGATTCAGATAATAATACGACATGTGAATAAAATAAAACAAGTTCATAGAATACTTATATATTAATTTTTAACATTTTTATGTTAGTAGTCATTTGTTAGTAGTCCATAATAGTCCGAAATGTCCAACATTCCAATAATTGGTATATATATAATCTTAGAATTACCCCACGACGTATTGTATACGTATTGTCTTTGCATCAACCCAGAGACGTATTGTATACGTATTGTCTTAGAATTTATCAAAACATATTGTATACTTATTGTCTTAGGATTTATCAAAACGTATTGTATACTTATTGTCATGGAATGTACCAAGATTATTATATATATATATATATATATATATATATATATATACAATCTCGGAATTAACTAAGATTATAATATTTTGTTATAATAATGATAACATGTCCAAATATATATATATAGGATATAGGAAAAGTTAGCAAGGATATGGTTAATATAGTTTTTACAATATAAATTTCGTCCATACAACGTTAATTTTAGCAGATTTTGTTTTGCTCGCCAAATATTCATTACAACTCCGTTTAAAGTGAATCAAATTACTATGAATTCCTTAAGAAGTTAATTTTTCAAAAACAATTCGAAAAGTTCAGCCCATGTAATAATATTCAGAGTTTTACCCACTTTTTGTGCCGGTGGACAGATTTGGAAGAATCCCGGCACCCACCCAATATATGATTTTTGATAAAATACTTCCACTTTGTCTAAAATCATGAAAAAAATACTGGAAGTCTTATTTATGTATATTAACATATTTTTAAATTCTTAGCCTCGAACTCAAAGTCTAAGATAGGTTTTTAATTCCCAACCCAAAACTGCCCGCTTTTTACCGAATGGAGATTAAACGATACATGTTAAGTTTCAAGGTGTTCTTCATATATACAAGTTATAAGTTCTTATATTAACTTAATATAACATCATAATACATATAAATAAGTGTTATTAGAGTTAAGTTAGAAAGATTAGATTAGTTCTTCAAACAAGTTTAGAATCAACTAAACTATGTTCTAGTTTTTAAACTCTTATATAGATAGCTATAAACATATGAATTGAACAAGAGTTGAAGTAGAGTTTTTACCTCAAGTTTAGAATGTAAAGTTGCTGGAAAGAAGTAGTAGAATAAAACTTGAGAGAGTTCTTGTAAGTGTGTGTGAAAATTAGAAGTAAAATTTGAAAAATGAATGTGTAAAAATGAATTAGAAATGGTGCTTATTTATAGGCTTGAAAATTTAGTTTTTAGTAAAAATATATAAGATAAGTTAAAATGTATTATGTCATGGATGACATATTAAATTTATTAGGTCATGGATGACATATTACACAAATAATTGCAGATTTCTATTGGTATATACCAATAGTAAATACTTCTAGAAGCTGTGTATAATACGGGTAAAAAAATACCGTATGAATGCGAGTAGAATTCTTGAGGAAATTGAACGAAAATACGAGTATAGCTATCCTTTATATGTATTGGTATATTATAAAGTGTATTCAATACTTGTAAGGATGTATTTACACTCGTAATACATTATATGTAAATACATTTTAACATAAGTTAATAACGTCGTTTAAATAGTAACATATATATTGTTCAAAAACTCTTTAAATTAGTAGTATGAAAATATATATATAATACTTTGTTAATATACTTAATGAGATATTTAATTATCATATTTTAAGTTAAATATATATATATATATATATATATATATATATATATATATATATATATATACACACACACACACACACACACACACACACACACACATATATATAATTAATACAAGTTATGACGTTCGTGAATCTTAAGAATAAAAGGGTGGTCAACTGCTTATGTAAAATTCTTTCCGGAGGTTCAAGGCTTATTAAAATTCATTGCTTATCAAGTCAAAATTATTAAATCATGCAAATAGTATAATCAAGTAGTCGAAAAAATTCGGGTCATCACAATTTTCATCGAAATTCATCGCTTTATATAATAATTACTCAATCTAGTTGAGTAGATTAATCTGACTGATTGTTTACACCTCATGAATCTAGATTCTGATCGGGTCTGTACGATTGCCGGAGATAAAACAATCAATCATTCTTATTTTTCCCAACCTAAACACTCAAACATGTTAAGCGGAGTTTTAGGTTTAAGCATTGTAACGACCCTACCCGTTATCCAACCAAAAACGCGAAATAAAAAAAAATTTGAAACAGTTCTGCCCAGACTGGGTGCGCGGCGCGCAACCCAGCCTGTGCGCGGCGCGCAGGCTGCCTGGCAGCTTCTGTCCGAATTTTGTGATTTTTGCTTAAAGATCTCTCGCTTCCCGACACTTTTAGACGAAACACTTTTCACAACACAACATAGTAAGTAAAACTAACACGTTCCAATAATAAAACAAGTTTTACGACACCGGGCCCACATATGCCCGAATTTCCATTAAGTACAAAAATTCAAGTTTCGACCAACAAAGTTTAATTTCCAAACGACATTTAGAGCATGACGTTTAGGGTTAAACTACCCAAATCTTGGTCGAACTTCCAAAAGCTAAATCCCCCCGAGAGCCACTAATCCAAGCCGGATCCTAAAAAGGTAAACAACGAGAGGGTAAGTTAAAGCTTAGTGAGTAGAATAAATATATACATGCATACACAACTTACCTACTCGCATCCACGACATCATATAATGCATACAATCGCATATCCACTACAAATAAAATGACATTTAGTGGCACACACATTTAATGACACTTTACCTATGTGCCATTAAACAAAGTATATAATGGCAATTTTAAGTATGCCACTAAATCAACTATGACTTTTAGTGACACTTTATACCTTTTGCCATTAATACACATACATACTAGTGGCATAATTTTATAAGTGCCATGGTTTACATATATATTTGTGGCACAACTTCAAATATACCTGTAATATACACATTAATTAGTGGCATAAATTATATGTCATCACAATATATATATATATATATATATATATATATATATATATATATATATATATATATATATATATATAGCAATTTTAAGTATGCCACTAAATCAACTATGACTTTTAGTGACACTTTATACCTTTTGCCATTAATACACATACATACTAGTGGCATAATTTTATAAGTGCCATGGTTTACATATATATTTGTGGCATATATATTTGTGGCACAACTTCAAATATACCTGTAATATACACATTAATTAGTGGCATAAATTATATGTCATCACAATATATATATATATATATATATATATATATATATATATATATATATATATATATATATATATATATATATATATATATATATATATATATATATATATATGGTGAGGATCCTATTAAAACTCCGAGGGCGCAAACTTATTTTAATTTATGTTCGAATTTAGTAGTATTTGTTCGAACTTAGATTTGTAAAACAAAAGGTGCCGAAAAAAGTGTTCGAACACATTTTAGTTTTTGGTTCGAACTTAGTGTAGAATGCTCGAACTAAAAAAATTGTAGAAAAAAGTGTTCCAACGCAGTGTAATTTTGTTTTCAAATTCAGTGCAGAATGTTTGAACTCAAGATTTCTCGAATCCGAATGTGGAATAAAAATTGTTCGAAAACAACATAAAAGTGGTCGCCTTTTTAAAATTGTTCGAATTCAGAGATTCCAGGGTTCTCATCAATAATTAGTTCTCATTGCATAGCCCAACGGTTCCCCTCCTTGTACTTTGTGTCATGGGATAGAGAGAGTTCATGGGTTCGATGCTTAGGGATGTCATGATTTTCTTTAAACCAATTGAATACCAATAATGGTGGTATATATTGACCATATAGGGAGGTTTTACCAAATTCGTTCACGGACCTCTATCCGGACGACTGCCCGAATGGATGTGTTTCCGGGTACCGTCGATCAGGTTCGGGTTTCCGCCTGAACGTGTGTGTTACGTGCAAATTATGAGGGTCGTTGAAATAAATAATCTACTGATGTCAAAAAAGCGCTGTTAAAAAAAAATTATATACATGTTAATTAGTGGTACAAATATTATATGTTAAAAGAAAAATTATGTTTACATATAAATATCCCTTTTTAAGGCAAATACACATATTTTTCCCTATTATTTGGAATTTATTTATATTTCCCCCCTTATTTAGAATTTAGTTGTATTTTCCCCTCTTATTTAGATTTATTTTTATTATATTTAGTTAATTAGTACTCGATTCGTATACAATTTTACGGAGTACTTCAAAATTTTGGCTCCAGGGAATCAAAATTTTTGTTTCGCCCAATTTTTTGCGGTCATCTAAAAATTTCAGCCCTTATATTTTAATTTCGTAATCTAATCCGCCTCCACTTTCCTTTCCTTGAGGTTTTCCATTTCATTTGATTAGTTTATTGGGTCTTCCAATTTGACGAATGTTAATTTGACTACAACTATTCGTACTCCAATACCATCACCAAAAGCAAACACGGCCAGATCAATACAGTTTCAATTCACATGTAGATCCAGATCTATATTCTTATCCGACCTCAAATGATGCGAGTTGGGATTACGATGATGCTATAGTGGAATCTTCGGTTATGATGGATTATTTCTTCCACAACTTACGGAAAGAAGGATTGCTCATCATGAATGGAACATGTTGGGTGTTGATTTATGCAATTATATACTGACGAACATGTAGATGTTGTATTTGTGTAAAGTAACCGTGTATCTTTGATTTTTCTTGGCCTTTCACTTGAAAATGATGGTCAAAGTGACTAATATTGTTCAAAACAATATCAAGGAGTATAACTTATAAGTTACCGAATAAATCTTATTTTTCTTATATATTTCTTATTTCTATATCTTTTGTTAGATATGGCAACATTGTCTCACATGGGATCATGTGATATAAGAAGACTTAGTGGCAGGAAACTGAAGAACCTCGTTTGAATTGATCAACTTTATTTACGCAACTTGCTCATAAAGAGGGTTAGAGTGAGTTTGAATTTTGTCTCTGTTGTTTTTTTTTTTTTGTTTTTTTTTTCTTTCTATTTTTGTTATAAATAACTCTTGTTTGAAATTTTTAGATACATGGTGTCTCTTCCCCAATACCTAACAATGTCTCGGAAGTGATTCAAAGATCATGAGAACGTCATAATAACTGTTGGTAAAGATTTTAACGTTTCTCATATATTCGGTTAATGATATTGTTAGAGCGCTCTCAACTATGACAGAGTTTCTTCCAGGACTAACCAACCATTTAGCGCCACATCAGCACCTCCATCCCACTTTCTTCCCAGGACTAAACCTGGACTAAACACTCTCAACAATGACATACCTCCTCAAATAAATTGGGACCCACTTAAATTATTTAATTAAAGATGTTACAAGCTTTAATGCTCATGGTACAAGCAATATATACGTCCAGCCGTCCTCAAATATGTTGTAAATGGACAAGAACCTGGGCGGAAGAGTTGGGCTAGACCCCTGGACTAGAGCTGGGCTAAATGGTGCCATCAGTGTCCTCCTGGACTAAAACTTGGGCGGAGCCTGGGCGCATGCGTTGGGAGCACTCTTACTAGTTAGCCTCATATATGGGTGTGCATTCTCTGTTAATGATATTTTGTGTTTTATTTTGTTTTAACATGAACTAACAATGTATAGGTAGAGATTAGCTTTCAATCTTTGTCTAAGATGATGCATTGAAAGAGGATTCATTTTAATAGAACTTGAAGTTTTTTATGAACTACTACGAAGTATTTTCTATAGTTACTTTTGGGTTTCATATTATGTACTTAGTTGGATTAATTGGACAAGTTTTGTACAAATGTATAGTTTTACATCAATAAAATTCTACATTTCATGCCTTGTAATTAAACTTCTGTTTGTTTCATTGTACGGAGCACGTCGTAACACAACAAAAACGAGTACGATATACTGTAATTTTTAGCCAGATAAAAATGCTACTAGTATAATCATCTTAATATTTTGAAATTTTTAGCGGCAAAAATTATATGCCACAAAAAGGTTATATATTCTTGTGGCATTAAAAAAGTGCCACTAAAACCATGATAGGCTGCAGCAGCACAATGGGAAAGTTCCACAAAATGGCTTTAGTGGTGGCGTTTCTAGTGGCACTTCTTTTAAGTGCCACGGATTCTCAAACAGTGTTTTAGTGGTACTTTTTGACTTTTTTGTGGCACTTTTTGTATGCCATTAAACGTAATTTTATTTGTAGCTCATAACAAAAGCTAGAATTATCAAATCGTACAACTAGCAACATCAATAGCATAATAATCATAATAATAATTAAATGCTAACATCAACAATTATAAACCATGGTTAACCAATATTCGCAAGGGAATGACTTCGCGTTCGAGTCATCGATGTCCATAACAACCGTTAGCGCCAAAAAATGGCTATGGTATGCTAACCCCCGAGGTGTTCCAAAACGGCTATGGCATCACCCCCAAGTGTTCCAAAACGGCTATGACATCACTTGAATCACGTGTGAGTAAGAACCGGCTATTCGGTTAGCTCCCAAAACGGCTATGGTATGCTAACCCCGAGGTATCCCAAAACGGCTATGGTATTACCCCAAAGTGTTCCAAAACGGCTATGGCATCACTTAATAACGGCCATTACTCACAACCATGTGCACAAAACGGCTATGTACACAATTAACACGGGCAATAAATCATATACATACATACATAAGTATTCCACTCAGCTTATCGTCTTGGTGAGATTTTCAACAACTTGTAGCCTTCAAAGCAAGTCACCTAATACAATTAATGCCCTATTAATTCACATAACAAGTTGGACTATTCACCAACTAACCTCACTAGTGCATTTATGACCCAAATGAGTATTTATGACTCATTTGCACCAGAATCACACAATCAAGGTCCAAATCCCCAACTAATCACTAAAAGCTAGTGAGTAAAGTTCTAAGACTCCCATCAATACATATCTAGGGTGTTTTCATACCCAATTTATCCCGCTAGGTCAAACTTACCCATTTGACCCATTTCAAGTCAACCATGAACCAAAAAAAAAAACACTTTTCACTAATAACAAAAGTGAGCTAGTGATTTACTAACCATTTAAGTCTCATAAACACCAATTATCACTTTGAAACCCTAGGTTAGTCATTCTTGAGTCCTCATGACTCAATCTTACCCCAAAACCCCCAAAATCATCAACAATGGGTTTTATGTTCATCACTAACCCAAACCCTAACCCTTATATAAATCAAAGTAAGAAAATCAAGGTTAGAACATACCACCACAATCAAAATGTAGCTAGTGGCTAGATGAACAACTTTAATACACACGCTTTGACTCGAAATCAACTTCTCCCTCCTTGATTTGAGCTTTCTCTCTCTCAAATGGGTTTCTCAATCTAAAATTGAAGTAGAAAGATGAAGGTGGTTGAAAATGGAGTTATGACACTCCATCAACTGATCTTGTGGCCTTAACTCGTCCCACAAGTGAATTTACCAAAAAGCCCTTCTAAAATATCTAATTAAAAGAAACAGAATCTGCCAACAGGGGAAGTGCGCGGCGCGCTCCCTTAAGTGTGCGCGGAGCGCACAATGGTCTGAACAGTCTCTGACCTCTGTTTAATTACACAATATTTCCCACACTTTATCTACCCCATTTACACTTCTGTACAATAAATATTAGGGTCTTACGACTCTCCCCCACTTGAATCGGAGCGCGTCCTCGGGATCCAAGCCGCATGACAAGAGAGAAGATATACCAAAACAAATTCTTCGGGTTCCCATGTAAACTCGGAACCTTTACTACGATGCCATTGAACTTTAAAAGTTCTCACTTTCTTATTTCTCAACATTTTCACCTTTTCATCGAGTATAGCAATCGGCTTTTCAACGTACTCTAATTTGTTGTTTAGCTCAATCTCGTCTAATGGCACCCATGATGAATCATCCGCAAGACACTTACGGAGATGGAAAACATGAAATGTATTATGGATCCCCGCAAGCTCTTCGGGTAATTCCAAACGATACGCAACTTCACCAACACGAGCTAAAATTTTAAATGGCCCAATAAACAGAGGAGCTAACTTTCTCCGTTTTAGAAACCGAATAATACCTTTCCATGGCGAGACCTTAAGCATCACCATGTCACCATCTTGAAACTCGATCGGTCGCCTACGTTTATCGGTATACAACTTTTGTCTATCTTGAGCCGCCTTCAAACGAGCTCGAATCATTTCGACCTTACTATTAGTTTCTAGAACCAAGTCGGTACTCCCGACTTCTCTTTGACCCACTTCACCCTAACAAATCGGGGTTCTACACCTTCTACCATAGAGCATCTCATAAGGTGACATTTCGATACTAGAGTGATAACCATTGTTGTACGAAAATTCCACCAAAGGTAAATGTTCGTCTCAACTTCCACTAAAATCTATTATACATGCTCTCAACATATCTTCCAACGTTTGATTGGTACGCTCGGTTTAACCATCCGTTTGAGGATGATATGCCGTACTCATATTCACCCTCGTACCCATATCTTCATGAAACTTTTTCCAAAATCGAGAAGTAAAACGCGTGTCCTGATCCGAAACGATAGACGCGGGAATGCTATGTCTCGATATCACCTCTTTAATGAACATTTTTGCAAGTGCCTCCGATGTAATTGCTTCTTTAATAGGAAGAAACAATGCACTTTTCGTCAATCTATCAACGATCACCCAAATAGTATCAAATTGGGTTCTTGCCCTTTTTGGCAACTTGGTAATAGAATCCATGGTAATATGCTCCCACTTCCACATCGGGATTTCTAGCGGTTGAAACTTACCATACGGCTTTTGGTGTTCAGCTTTAACTTGCAAACACGTGACACATTGCTCAACATACTTAACGACATCACGTTTCATACCCAACCACCAATACTCTTTCTTTAAATCAAGATACATTTTCGTCGCACCCGGATGAATGGAATACTTTGACTTATGTGCTTCATCAAGTAGCACTTGTCGGTAATCACCCATCTTAGGTACCCACACTCGTCCTTGAAAGGACAACAAACCATGCGAGCCTAAAGTAATAAACTCCGTTTGCCCCACGATTCGTTCTTCATGCTTGTTGTTAACGAAAGTTTCAATTTGAATTTCACCAAGCTTCACAAGAAAATCGCTAGTAATAGTCATACGTAACAATCCTAATCGTATCACCGGATGTTGACTCTTTCGATTTAACGCATCCGCGACCACATTCGCCTTGCCCGGATGATAAAGTATCTTACAATCATAATCTTTTACCACATCCATCCACCTACGTTGATGATAATTCAAATCTCGTTGATCAAAAAGATGCTTCAAACTTTTATGATCCGAATAAATCGTACACTTGACACCATACAAGTAGTGGCGCCAAATTTTCAACGCATGTACCACCGCCGTCAATTCAAGATCATGAGTCGGGTATCTCTTTTCGTGTTTCTTCAATTGTCGAGAGGCATAATGTAGTGACCCGAAAATTTTCGACTAATTTTAAAATCAAACTCTCGATACGATTTTGTATTTTCAACACGATAAGCAAAGTCTGTTAGGTCGAGTCTCAAAAATTTTGAACTGTTTCATTTATTCAATTGATCTTCGACCATTCCCGACGATTCACGAACAACTATTTGTAAATAGTTACACATATTTATATATATATATATATATATATATATATAATATAATATAAAAATATATATATAAATATTACATGTAAATATATAATATTATATTTAGTTGTTTAAAAGAATATAATTAATATATTTATTTACTTAAACTTGTTAATTAAGATTTGATATATATATATATATAGAATGTGTATATTGAAAATGAATGATTTCGAGCCTAATTAGTAAACGTCAGTAACACTCAGTTGATGTTTCGTTAGTTTTAATATAGATATATTACATGTTCATGAAGGACTAAAATAAAAGTTGAACTGTAAATCGATTACGAAGATGTTAGATTTGTTAAAAATATTTTTACCTTTTTAAGTTTAAATATTAGTACTCTGTACATATAAATTGGAACAGAAAATAAATAATTATCGAACCTTTTTGATCAGGTTTCAAACAGTTAATGAGTGAATTAATTAAATATATTTAATCTAAAAATTTGAGATTTTTAGGAACATTTTTATTCGTCAACTGTTTAGCAATGGACACACTCCGTGAAAACTGTCAGCACATTAATCCAATTCTCCGATGGCTTCACTATTTCGTACTGTTTCCTTTTGAATTCTTATTTGTTGTAAGATATATTATATTAATATATATTTCTGTAAACAACCCGTGAATTTGAATTAAGATATATATTACTGTATCACTTTTGAAATTCATATGATTTCATAAGTTATTACTGTGCTTGTCCTTTGTTTCCACTAAAACTAATCTAGTATCTATTATATGTATATTATATGTTATGTCTATATCTATATAGTTATAGATATTTGATAGATAGATAAACACATTGCATTATAAACACTAGTTCTTTTTTCTTCTTTTGGGTAACGACAACTCCCTAATCATCAAACATTACAACCGCCTCACCACCTTCGTTAAGCCATCAGCACCATAGCCAATCTACTCCACCCTAAACCAACTACAAATTTACTGATGAAAAACTGAAACGTGTTGTGTTTTGTTACTGCTACGATCCCCCGTAATGTTTTCCTTCCCGGATTCAGACCAACACTAACACATCTCACCTTTAAACTGTTGCATCTGCCACTACTAATTACTGTTACGGTTGCTTCTTTGTTTCCTGCTGCTGCCCGAAACCCAACCCATTAAATCTTCATTAACAAACACCTTCGAATCATCTAGGCTACTACTTCATTTTATTTTCTGTTTTGGTTGATAATGTTGTACAACAACGAAGATTGATGATGATGAACCGAAAACCCTATCACTCTCTCTACTTCTCTCTCTCTCTCTCTATATCTCTTTCACCCTCTTTGTTAAATCACGAAAACACCACTTGCACCACCACACCCGTCCCATACGCCACCGTAAACTACCACCCAACACCCACATCACCACCACATCACCACCTCAATCCACCATCACCATGTATATTTACGCCTGCTGCTACTCCATTTAATCTAAGACAACTTCGGTTTTCTATTTCAATTTAGCAACCAACCCTCATCTAAAATCACCAACAACTGTCATCTACAAATGCCGCTATCTTATTTTTTTTCTTTCTTCTTTTCCTTCAACCGGACTGCTGTGCGAAGATATTTTTTTTATCGTTTGCTTCTACTGCAGTTGGTATCTCATTCGCTGTTTAAAAGAATAAAGATGATGACTTTGATGTTCTGGGTTTTGTATTTTAAGAAGAAGAAGAAGAACACAGATTTAAAGGTTAAGAGAAATTAGTCTGTGAGTTAATTCAAAAAAGAAGTAATAGCTGAGTGGTTTGGAGTAATGGTGTTGAACAGGAGGTCATGGGTTCGAAACCAGGGGTCTGCAGAGAATTTTTTTTATTAATAGCTCGTGTGGACTGTTGGGCTGTCACTTAAAAAAAAAAAAAAGAGGGCTGCTGCAGCCCATTAAGCTTAGTGGATTATTATGTAGATTAGTTGCTGTTGGACTACCGTTCTAGTTGGGCCGAAATATTAAATATTTTCTGTTGGGCCGAAGTTTTAAGGTTTGACCAAGGTTCATTATTCTGTTGGGCTTGAAAACGAAAATACGAGTTATATGATATAAGTCGTGAATCAAAATAGAAAATTGTCAAGCAGTTCAATTGTTAGTAGCATGATTGATAAGCGAGAGGTCTTGGGTTCGAGCCCGGTCCAGGGCATTTCTTTTTAGTAAAGCTTTTAAAGGGTATAATCATTTATCTTTCATTTATTATTATTATTATTATTATTATTATTATTATTATTATTATTATTATTATTATTATTATTATTATTATTATTATTATTATTATTATTATTATTATTATTATGATTATGACTATGATTATGATTATTATTATTATTATTAACATTATTAGTATTAATATAAGTATTGTAGTTATTATTATTATTATTTGTATTATTATATTTATTATTATTAAATTCATCATTAATATTAAAAATATCATTTTTATTACTATTAATATTAAAAATATCATTTTTGTTATTAAAATTATCATTTAACATCAAAAGTATCATTTCTATTATTAAAATTAACATTTTATTAAAAATTATCATTTTTATTATTATTATTAATATTATCATTGTTATTATCATTAACATAATTATTATATATCTTTATTAACATTATTTTTATCATTATTATTATTATGGCATTATTATTACTACAAATAGAATAAATATTATTATTATAAAAATTATTATTACCATTAGTAAATATAGATATTATTAACATCAATACATAATTTGTTCGATTACAATTATATGTGTTAATATATATAAATATACAAATGATATAGGTTCGTGAATCCGAGGCCAACCCTGCATTGTTCAATGTCGTCATATGTATTTTTACTACAAAATACAGTATAGTGAGTTCATTTGCTCCCTTTTACTCATTACATTTTTGGGCTGAGAATACATGCACTGTTTTAATAACTGTTTTAAAATATTTATATGCGTGAGTTCATTTGCTCCCTTTTACTCATTACATTTTTGGGCTGAGAATA
The DNA here is from genome assembly GCF_046630445.1 of Rutidosis leptorrhynchoides. NCBI lineage: Eukaryota > Viridiplantae > Streptophyta > Magnoliopsida > Asterales > Asteraceae > Rutidosis > Rutidosis leptorrhynchoides. The sequence continues at coordinate 548,537,228 of NC_092334.1, forward strand.
CATGCACTGTTTTAATAACTGTTTTAAAATATTTATATGCGTGAGTTCATTTGATTCCCTTTTACTCTTTACATTTTTGGGACTGAGAATACATGCGCTACTTTTACAACTGTTTTATTAAATGCTTTGAAATACATTTTGAACTGCGAATACATGAAATGCTTTTATAAATGTTTGACGAGATAAACACAAGCAAAACATTCCTCGAATGAATTATGTGGACGTGATAATTGCCACTATTGAATTATGTGGACGTGATAATTGCCACAATTGATATGAATATTTTCCCCCTGATTATTATTGCTTGGTAACCTAAGAATTAGGGAACATCACTAATTTTGAGAATTAGTGCACGCCTAATTGACGCGAATCCTAAAGGTAGCTACCGGGTTTAACACCCCCACCCAGAATGTTTACTAGACGGAAGAGCTAGTGGGCGTGGTGTTTAGTACTTCGAAGTTTATATGATTATTATACAGACGAGATGTTCTGTTTTGGGGATATTACTATGCGCATTATATGTTAAGGTCGGTTACCAAGCCAAGCTATGAAAGCAATGAAAAGTAAATGTTATGTATCGAGAGAATGATTTTATACACAGGTTATGTGTATGTTATTTTTGTGCACGAGATATGTGTACGATTACTAAGATTTATGAAAGATGATTTTGTACACGAAAAAGGTGTTTAGTATTTAAAAGATATCGCATGTACATTACAGGTGGGTATAGGATTCGGGCCCATTTGTACCATGCAGCATTTAAATCTTGTGGTCTATCAAAATTATGAATTTATTGTTTTATGTTAAACCTATGAACTCACCAACCATTTGGTTGACACTTGAAAGCATGTTTATTCTCAGGTATGAAAGAAATCTTCCGCTGTGCATTTGCTCATTTTAGAGATATTACTTGGAGTCATTCATGACATATTTCAAAAGACGTTGCATTCGAGTCGTCGAGTTCATCAAGATTATTATTAAGTCAATTATAGATGGATATATTACGAAAGAGTATGCATGCCGTCAACTTTCGATGTAAATGAAAGTTTGTCTTTTAAAAACGAATGCAATGTTTGTAAAATGTATCATATAGAGGTCAAGTACCTCGCAATGTAATCAACTGTTGTGAATCATTTATAATCGATATGGACTTCATCCGGATGGATTAAGACGGGTCATTTCACATAAGCGATGACTTTACCCCTTTGCATTAGAACACACCCGAGCCCATTTAACGAGGCATCATAATAAACCGTCATATCTTCTACACCTTCCGGCAACACTAAGACCGGAGCTTGACACAATTTCTCCTTCAACAATTGAAAAGCAATTTCTTACTCGTTCTCCCAATTGAATCTCATATTCTTCCTTGTCAACTTCGTCAATGGAGAGTTAATTTTAGAAAAGTCTTGGATAAAAAGACGATAATAACCGGCCAATCCGAGAAAGCTTCGAATTTTCGTAGGCGTAGTCGGTTGTTCCTAACTCTTTACTGTCTCTATCTTCCCCGGATCCACTTGAATCCCTTCCTTGTTCACAATATGGCCAAGGAATTGCACTTCCCTTAGCCAAAATTCACATTTTGAGAATTTAGCATACAACTTCTCTGTAGTGACCCGAACTTTTCCATGTTTATATATATTAATTGAGATTGATATTTACATGATTAAATGTTTCCAACATGTTAAGCAATCAAACTTGTTAAGACTTGATTAATTGAAATATGTTTCATATAGACAATTGACCACCCAAGTTGACCGGTGATTCACGAACGTTAAAACTTGTAAAAACTATATGATGACATATATATGGATATATATATAGTTAACATGATACTATGATAAGTAAACATATCATTAAGTATATTAACAATGAACTACATATGTAAAAACAAGACTACTAACTTAATGATTTTTAAACGAGACATATATGTAACGATTATCGTTGTAAAGACATTTAATGTATATATATATCATATTAAGAGATATTCATACATGATAATATCATGATAATATAATAATTTAAAATCTCATTTGATATTATAAACATTGGGTTAACAACATTTAACAAGATCGTTAACCTAAAGGTTTCAAAACAACACTTACATGTAACGACTAACGATGACTTAACGACTCAGTTAAAATGTATATACATGTAGTGTTTTAATATGTATTTATACACTTTTGAAAGACTTCAATACACTTATCAAAATACTTCTACTTAAAAAAAATGCTTACAATTACATCCTCGTACAGTTTCATCAACAATTCTACTCGTATGCACCCGTATTCGTACTCGTACAATACACAGCTTTTAGATGTATGTACTATTGGTATATACACTCCAATGATCAGCTCTTAGCAGCTCATGTGAGTCACCTAACACATGTGGGAACCATCATTTGGCAACTAGCATGAAATATCTCAAAAAATTACAAAAATATGAGTAATCATTCATGACTTATTTACATGAAAACAAAATTACATATCCTTTATATCTAATCCATACACCAACGACCAAAAACACCTACAAACACTTTCATTCTTCAATTTTCTTCATCTAATTGATCTCTCTCAAGTTCTATCTTCAAGTTCTAAGTGTTCTTCATAAATTCTACAAGTTCTAGTTACATAAAATCAAGAATACTTTCAAGTTTGCTAGCTCACTTCCAATCTTGTAAGGTGATCATCCAACCTCAAGAAATCTTTGTTTCTTACAGTAGGTTATCATTCTAATACAAGGTAATAATCATATTCAAACTTTGGTTCAATTTCTATAACTATAACAATCTTATTTCAAGTGATGATCTTACTTGAACTTGTTTTCGTGTCATGATTCTGCTTCAAGAACTTCGAGCCATCCAAGGATCCATTGAAGCTAGATCCATTTTTATCTTTTCCAGTAGGTTTATCCAAGGAACTTAAGGTAGTAATTATGTTCATAACATCATTCGATTCATACATATAAAGCTATCTTATTCGAAGGTTTAAACTTGTAATCACTAGAACATAGTTTAGTTAATTCTAAACTTGTTCGCAAACAAAAGTTAATCCTTCTAACTTGACTTTTAAAATCAACTAAACACATGTTCTATATCTATATGATATGCTAACTTAATGATTTAAAACCCGGAAACACGAAAAACACCGTAAAATCGGATTTACGCCGTTGTAGTAACACCGCGGGCTGTTTTGGGTTAGTTAATTAAAAACTATGATAAACTTTGATTTAAAAGTTGTTATTCTGAGAAAATGATTTTTATTATGAACATGAAACTATATCCAAAAATTATGGTTAAACTCAAAGTGGAAGTATGTTTTCTAAAATGGTCATCTAGACGTCGTTCTTTCGACTGAAATGACTACCTTTACAAAAACGACTTGTAACTTATTTTTTCGTCTATAAACCTATACTTTTTCTGTTTAGATTCATAAAATAGAGTTCAATATGAAACCATAGCAATTTGATTCACTCAAAACGGATTTAAAATGAAGAAGTTATGGGTAAAACAAGATTGGATAATTTTTCTCATTTTAGCTACGTGAAAATTGGTAACAAATCTATTCCAACCATAACTTAATCAACTTGTATTGTATATTATGTAATCTTGAGATACCATAGACACGTATACAATGTTTCGACCTATCATGTCGACACATCTATATATATTTCGGAACAACCATAGACACTCTATATGTGAATGTTGGAGTTAGCTATACAGGGTTGAGGTTGATTCCAAAATATATATAGTTTGAGTTGTGATCAATACTGAGATACGTATACACTGGGTCGTGGATTGATTCAAGATAATATTTATCGATTTATTTCTGTACATCTAACTGTGGACAACTAGTTGTAGGTTACTAACGAGGACAGCTGACTTAATAAACTTAAAACATCAAAATATATTAAAAGTGTTGTAAATATATTTTGAACATACTTTGATATATATATGTATATATTGTTATAGGTTCGTGAATCAACCAGTGGCCAAGTCTTACTTCCCGACGAAGTAAAAATCTGTGAAAGTGAGTTATAGTCCCACTTTTAAAATCTAATATTTTTGGGATGAGAATACATGCAGGTTTTATAAATGATTTACAAAATAGACACAAGTATGTGAAACTACATTCTATGGTTGAATTATCGAAATCGAATATGCCCCTTTTTATTAAGTCTGGTAATCTAAGAATTAGGGAACAGACACCCTAATTGACGCGAATCCTAAAGATAGATCTATTGGGCCTAACAAACCCCATCCAAAGTACCGGATGCTTTAGTACTTCGAAATTTATATCATATCCGAAGGGTGTCCCGGAATGATGGGGATATTCTTATATATGCATCTTGTTAATGTCGGTTACCAGGTGTTCACCATATGAATGATTTTTATCTCTATGTATGGGATGTGTATTGAAATATGAAATCTTGTGGTCTATTATTATGATTTGATATATATAGGTTAAACCTATAACTCACCAACATTTTTGTTGACGTTTTAAGCATGTTTATTCTCAGGTGATTATTAAGAGCTTCCCCTGTCGCATACTTAAATAAGGACGAGATTTGGAGTCCATGCTTGTATGATATTGTGTAAAAACTGCATTCAAGAAACTTATTTTGTTGTAACATATTTGTATTGTAAACCATTATGTAATGGTCGTGTGTAAACGGGATATTTTAGATTATCATTATTTGATAATATACGTAAAGCTTTTTAAACCTTTATTGATGAAATAAAGGTTATGGTTTGTTTTAAAATGAATGCAGTCTTTGAAAAACGTCTCATATAGAGGTCAAAACCTCGCAACGAAATCAGTTAACATGGAACGTTTTTAATCAATAAGAACGGGACATTTCAGTTGGTATCCGAGCGTTGGTCTTAGAGAACCAGAAAATTTGCATTAGTGTGTCTTATCGAGTTTGTTAGGATGCATTAGTGAGTCTGGACTTCGACCGTGTTTTTCTTTAAAAATGATTGCTTAACATTTTTGTTGGAAACTATATATTTTTAACATATGAATATTATGTGATATATTAATCTCTTAACGTGTTTGATATTATGTGATAGATGTCTACCTCTAGAACAAGTCCCATTGACTCACCTAATAATAATAAAGAGTCAAATGTAAATTGGAATGATTCGTGGACTGATTCACAAGTTCCCGAAGAGGAACCGGAAGAAGAGTCGGAACCAGAAGAAGAATCGGAACCGGAAGAAGAATCGGAACCGGAAGAAGAAATTGAACCGGTGGGGGAAATAATAAAACGGTTAAGTAAAAGAGAATCCTCAACCAACCGACCAAGGTTAATTATGGTCAATGGTGTTTCCGCCAAGGAAGCAAAATATTGGGAGGATTACCAATTCTCCGATGAATCGGATTCCGACGAGAATTCCGATGATGTTATAGAAATTACCCCAACTGAATTTAAAAAGGCAAAAGAAAATAATAAGGGAAAGGGCATAAAAATAGAGAAATCTAATTCCAACCCCGATGAACTTTATATGTATCGTCAACCCCCGAAGTCCTTAAGTTGTAACAATGACCCGGGAACCTCTAAATCACCAGGTTTTTCTAAACCAATGTGGAAAATGACAGCTCGTATTAGGGGAACATCATATATCCCTAGAAACTTGGCAAAACGAACCAAAACCGAAGAAGAAGAAACAAGCGAGTCGGAATAAGATAGTTGTATTCGTGTGGTGTAATATATGTAATATAGTGTGCTTATGATTTATGATATATGTAAAAATTGCTTGTATTAATAAGTATTTTTTTTTATGAATCTAACTCTTGTTTATTTTACAGTATAAAAACACAAAATGGATAGACAACCCAATATTTTAAGAGACCTACCCGGAGACATGATTGATGAAATCTTGTCTAGAGTCGGTCAGAATTCTTCGGCACAACTATTTAAGGCGAGTTCAGTTTGTAAGACATTCGAAGAACGTTCCAAGAATGCCTTGGTTTATAAAAGGCTTTCGTTCGAAAGATGGGGGATATCACATTGGGAAATCCATAAGTTACGATGTGTTTACTTTGACGCATATATTGCGGGGAACCCAAATGCTATTTTACGCAATGGGTTAAGAAATTATTTTGACTCAATATATCCGAATATTGGACTTCGTGATTTAGAAAAAGCGGCTAACATACAACATAAAGAAGCATGTTATGCTTACGGATTAGTAATGTTCGCTTCTCACCAAAGTGAGAACAAGAACATCGGGCTACAACTATTAAACAAAACGTTCCCACAAGTGACAGAGTCGGTAATTGGGGTAAGAAATGAGGTTTTTAGATTGTTACGGGACTGTTGGACATTACGTAACCCTCATCCCTTTGACGACGTTACAACACGCTGTCTTATCAATGGCCATAACGGTTATGTTCCACAAGACCAAGGATGGGAAGTAATCCTAGTAAAACCAGAATGCATGACTTGTTTCTGGACGTATGAATTACGTGTCTTTATTGCCTTTGCTGAACGACTTGTGTACTAGCTAGAATTATCTTCACAACCATCTTGTATCAAATTTATTGTGTGCTATATTTCATGCTATATGTAAAATAAGCGGTATTGTAAGTTTGTAAAATATTGTGTAAAAGTTTGAACGCAAAATATTATTATAATCAGTTTTTCATATAGAATTGTAGTAGTTGAATTGTATATTAGCTACTAAGTATGAACTTAACGGGTAGGTACTACCCGAATTTAAACTTATAAAACGCTAATATGAAGAAAAAACTTTTATAAATGAGTTCATATTATGCTACGAAATACTATTAACTACTCTTAATATTCTCTATGATTAACTTGTTCCATTTGACTATTTTGAAAGAAATGGCACCGACTACTCTACACACCGTGAATATGAATGAAGAGGAATTCCTTACTTTTCTAGCTTCAAACATAGCCGCAGTACAGGCTGCGCTACATACCAACAATAACCTTGGATCTAGCAGTACAGGAAATCGTGTAGGATGCACCTACAAAGAATTCACTGCCTGCAAACCTTTAGAATTTGATGGAACCGAAGGACCGATCGGATTGAAACGATGGACCGAGAAGGTCGAATTGGTGTTTGCCATAAGTAAGTGTACTGAAGAGGACAAAGTGAAGTACGCTACGCATACCTTCACAGGTTCTGCGTTAACATGGTGGAATACCTATCTAGAGCAAGTGGGACAAGATGATGCTTACGCACTACCGTGGTCAGCATTCAAGCACTTGATGAACGAGAAGTACCGTCCCAGAACCGAGGTCAATAAGCTCAAGACAGAACTTAGAGGGTTACGAACCCAAGGATTTGATATTACCACGTACGAAAGACGATTCACAGAATTATGCCTATTGTGTCAGAGAGCGTTCGAAGATGAGGAAGAGAAGATCGACGCGTTTGTGAAAGGATTATCGGAAAGAATCCAAGAAGATATAAGTTCACACGAGCCCGCCTCCATACAACAGGCATGTAGAATGGCTCACACACTAGTGAACCAGATTGAAGAAAGAATTAAAGAACAGACTGCTGAAGAGGCCAATGTGAAGCAAGTCAAAAGAAAGTGGGAGAAAAACGGTGATAAGAATCACCAATACAACAACAATAGCAATTACAACAATAATCGCAACAATTATCCCAACAATCGCAACATCAATCGCAACTACAACAAACGGCCCAACAACAACAACAACAACAACAACAACAACAACAGCAACTATAACAATCATCCCAACAACAATAATAACCGCAACAACAATCAGAAGCAGCTATGCCAAAGGTGTGAAAAGTATCACTCGGGGTTCTGCACCAAATTTTGCAACAAGTGTAAAAGAAATGGTCATAGCGCGGTGAAGTGTGAGGTCTACGGACCAGGGGTTAACAGAACGAAAGGAACAAATGGTGTCGGAACGAGTAATGGCGGAGCAAGTAGTGTCGGAGCAAGTTATACCAATGTAGTTTGTTATAAATGTGAAAAACCGGGCCACATTATTAGAAATTGCCCGAACCAGGAGAACACAAATGGACAAGGCCGCGGAAGAGTTTTCAATATTAATGCGGCAGAGGCACAGGAAGACCCGGAGCTTGTTACGGGTACGTTTCTTATTGACAATAAATCTGCTTACGTTTTATTTGATTCGGGTGCGGATAGAAGCTATATGAGTTGAGATTTTTGTGCTAAATTAAATTGTCCATTGACGCCTTTGGATAGTAAATTTTTACTCGAATTAGCAAATGGTAAATTAATTTCAGCAGATAATATATGTCGAAATCGAGAAACTAAACTGGTTAGCGAAACATTTAAGATTGATTTGATACCAGTAGAGTTAGGGAGTTTTGATGTGATAATCGGTATGGACTGGTTGAAAGAAGTGAAAGCAGAGATCGTTTGTTACAAAAATGCAATTCGCATTATACGAGAAAAAGGAAAACCCTTAATGGTGTACGGAGAAAAGGGCAACACGAAGCTACATCTTATTAGTAATTTGAAGCACAAAAACTAATAAGAAAAGGTTGCTATGCTGTTCTAGCACACGTCGAGAAAGTACAAACTGAAGAAAAGAGCATCAATGATGTTCCCATTGCAAAAGAATTTCCCGATGTATTTCCGAAAGAATTACCGGGATTACCCCCACATCGATCCGTTGAATTTCAAATAGATCTTGTACCAGGAGCTGCACCAATAGCTCTTGCTCCTTACAGACTCGCACCCAGCGAGATGAAAGAACTGCAAAGCCAATTACAAGAACTTTTAGAGCGTGGTTTCATTCGACCAAGCACATCACCGTGGGGAGCTCCTGTTTTGTTTGTCAAGAAGAAAGATGGTACATTCAGGTTGTGTATCGACTACCGAGAGTTGAACAAACTTACCATCAAGAACCGCTACCCACTACCGAGAATCGACGACTTATTTGATCAACTACAAGGCTCGTCTATTTATTCAAAGATTGACTTACGTTCCGGGTATCATCAAATGCGGGTGAAAGAAGATGATATTCCAAAGACTACTTTCAGAACACGTTACGGTCATTACGAGTTTATGGTCATGCCGTTTGGTTTAAGTAATGCACCAGCTGTGTTCATGGACCTTATGAACCGAGTGTGTGGACCATACCTTGACAAGTTTGTCATTGTTTTCATTGATGACATACTTATTTACTCAAAGAATGACCAAGAACACGGTGAATATTTGAGAAAGGTGTTAGAAGTATTGAGGAAGGAAGAATTGTACGCTAAGTTTTCAAAGTGTGCATTCTAGTTGGAAGAAGTTCAATTTCTCGGTCACATAGTGAACAAAGAAGGTATTAAGGTGGATCCGGCAAAGATAGAAACTGTTGAAAAGTGGGAAACCCCAAAAACTCCGAAACACATACGCCAGTTTTTAGGACTAGCTGGTTACTACAGAAGGTTCATCCAAGACTTTTCCAGAATAGCAAAACCCTTGACTGCATTAACGCATAAAGGGAAAAAATTTGAATGGAATGATGAACAAGAGAAAGCGTTTCAGTTATTGAAGAAAAAGCTAACTACGGCACCTATATTGTCATTGCCTGAAGGGAATGATGATTTTGTGATTTATTGTGATGCATCAAAGCAAGGTCTCGGTTGTGTATTAATACAACGAACGAAGGTGATTGCTTATGCGTCTAGACAATTGAAGATTCACGAACAAAATTATACGACGCATGATTTGGAATTAGGCACGGTTGTTTTTGCATTAAAGACTTGGAGGTACTACTTATATGGGGTCAAAGGTATTATATATACCGACCACAAAAGTCTTCAACACATATTTAATCAGAAACAACTGAATATGAGGCAGCGTAGGTGGATTGAATTATTGAATGATTACGACTTTGAGATTCGTTACCACCCGGGGAAGGCAAATGTGGTAGCCGATGCCTTGAGCAGGAAGGAAATAAAACCCATTCGAGTAAAATCTATGAATATAATGATTCATAATAACCTTACTACTCAAATAAAGGAGGCGCAACAAGGAGTTTTAAAAGAGGGAAATTTAAAGGAAGAAATACCCAAAGGATCGGAGAAGCATCTTAATATTCGGGAAGACGGAACCCGGTATAGGGCTGAAAGGATTTGGGTACCAAAATTTGGAGATATGAGAGAAATGGTACTTAGAGAAGCTCATAAAACCAGATACTCAATACATCCTGGAACGGGGAAGATGTACAAGGATCTCAAGAAACATTTTTGGTGGCCGGGTATGAAAGCCGATGTTGCTAAATACGTAGGAGAATGTTTGACGTGTTCTAAGGTCAAAGCTGAGCATCAGAAACCATCAGGTCTACTTCAACAACCCGAAATCCCGGAATGGAAATGGGAAAACATTACCATGGATTTCATCACTAAATTGCCAAGGACTGCAAGTGGTTTTGATACTATTTGGGTAATAGTTGATCGTCTCACCAAATCAGTACACTTCCTGCCAATAAGAGAAGATGACAAGATGGAGAAGTTAGCACGACTGTATTTGAAGAAAGTCGTCTCCAGACATGGAATACCAATCTCTATTATCTCTGATAGGGATGGGAGATTTATTTCAAGATTCTGGCAGACATTACAGCAAGCATTAGGAACTCGTCTAGACATGAGTACTGCCTATCATCCACAAACTGATGGGTAGAGCGAAAGAACGATACAAACGCTTGAATACATGCTACGAGCATGTGTTATTGATTTCGAAAAAAGTTGGGATCGATATCTACCGTTAGCAGAATTTTCCTACAATAACAGCTACCATTCAAGCATTGAGATGGCGCCGTTTGAAGCACTTTATGGTAGAAAGTGCAGGTCTCCGATTTGTTGGAGTGAAGTGGGGGATAGACAGATTACGGGTCCGGAGATTATACAAGAAACTACCGAGAAGATCATCCAAATTCAACAACGATTGAAAACCGCCCAAAGTCGACAAAAGAGCTACGCTGACATTAAAATAAAAGATATAGAATTTGAAATTGGAGAGATGGTCATGCTTAAAGTTGCACCTTGGAAAGGCGTTGTTCGATTTGGTAAACGAGGGAAATTAAATCCAAGGTATATTGGACCATTCAAGATTATTGATCGTGTCGGACCAGTAGCTTACCGACTTGAGTTACCTCAACAACTCGCTGCTGTACATAACACTTTCCACGTCTCGAATTTGAAGAAATGTTTTGCTAAAGAAGATCTCACTATTCCGTTAGATGAAATCCAAATCAACGAAAAACTCCAATTCATCGAAGAACCCGTCGAAATAATGGATTGTGAGGTTAAAAGACTTAAGCAAAACAAGATACCAATTGTTAAGGTTCGATGGAATGCTCGTAGAGGACCTGAGTTCACCTGAGAGCATGAAGATCAGATGAAGAAGAAATACCCGCATCTATTTCCAGAAGATTCGTCAACACCTTCAACAGCTTAAAATTTCGGGACGAAATTTATTTAACGGGTAGGTACTGTAGTGACCCGAACTTTTCCATGTTTATATATATTAATTGAGATTGATATTTACATGATTAAATGTTTCCAACATTTTAAGCAATCAAACTTGTTAAGACTTGATTAATTGAAATATGTTTCATATAGACAATTGACCACCCAAGTTGACCGGTGATTCACGAACGTTAAAACTTGTAAAAACTATATGATGACATATATATGGATATATATATATTTAACATGATACTATGATAAGTAAACATATCATTAAGTATATTAACAATGAACTACATATGTAAAAACAAGACTACTAACTTAATAATTTTTAAACGAGACATATATGTAACGATTATCGTTGTAAAGACATTTAATGTATATATATATATATATATATATATATATATATATATATATATCATATTAAGAGTTATTCATACATGATAATATCATGATAATATAATAATTTAAAATCTCATTTGATATTATAAATATTGGGTTAACAACATTTAACAAGATCGTTAACCTAAAGGTTTCAAAACAACACTTACATGTAACGACTAACGATGACTTAACGACTCAGTTAAAATGTATATACATGTAGTGTTTTAATATGTATTTATACACTTTTGAAAGACTTCAATACACTTATCAAAATACTTCTACTTAACAAAAATGCTTACAATTACATCCTCGTACAATTTCATCAACAATTCTACTCGTATGCACCCGTATTCGTACTCGTACAATACACAGCTTTTAGATGTATGTACTATTGGTATATACACTCCAATGATCAGCTCTTAGTATCCCATGTGAGTCACCTAACACATGTGGAAACCATCATTTGGCAACTAGCATGAAATATCTCATAAAATTACAAAAATATGAGTAATCATTCATGACTTATTTACATGAAAACAAAATTACATATCCTTTATATCAAATCCATACACCAACGACCAAAAACACCTACAAACACTTTCATTCTTCAATTTTCTTCATCTAATTGATCTCTCTCAAGTTCTATCTTGAAGTTCTAAGTGTTCTTCATAAATTCTACAAGTTCTAGTTACATAAAATCAAGAATACTTTCAAGTTTGCTAGCTCACTTCCAATCTTGTAAGGTGATCATCCAACCTCAAGAAATCTTTGTTTCTTACAGTAGGTTATCATTCTAATACAAGGTAATAATCATATTCAAACTTCTGTTCAATTTCTATAACTATAACAATCTTATTTCAAGTGATGATCTTACTTGAACTTGTTTTCGTGTCATGATTCTGCTTCAAGAACTTCGAGCCATCCAGGGATCCGTTGAAGCTAGATCCATTTTTCTCTTTTCCAGTAGGTTTATCCAGGGAACTTAAGGTAGTAATGATGTTCATAACATCATTCGATTCATACATATAAAGCTATCTTATTCGAAGGTTTAAACTTGTAATCACTAGAACATAGTTTAGTTAATTCTAAACTTGTTCGCAAACAAAAGTTAATCCTTCTAACTTGACTTTTAAAATCATCTAAACACATGTTCTATATCTATATGATATGCTAACTTAATGATTTAAAACATGGAAACACGAAAAACACCGTAAAACCGGATTTACGCCGTCGTAGTAACACCGCGGGCTGTTTTGGGTTAGTTAATTAAAAACTATGATAAACTTTGATTTAAAAGTTGTTATTCTGAGAAAATGATTTTTATTATGAACATGAAACTTTATCCAAAAATTATGGTTAAACTCAAAGTGGAAGTATGTTTTCTAAAATGGTCATCTAGACGTCGTTCTTTCGACTGAAATGACTACCTTTACAAAAACGACTTGTAACTTATTTTTCCGACTATAAACCTATACTTTTTCTGTTTAGATTCATAAAATAGAGTTCAATATGAAACCATAGCAATTTGATTCACTCAAAACGGATTTAAAATGAAGAAGTTATGGGTAAAACAAGATTGGATAATTTTTCTCATTTTAGCTACGTGAAAATTGGTAACAAATCTATTCCAACCATAACTTAATCAACTTGTATTGTATATTATGTAATCTTGAGATACCATAGACACGTATACAATGTTTCGACCTATCATGTCGACACATCTATATATATTTCGGAACAACCATAGACACTCTATATGTGAATGTTGGAGTTAGCTATACAGAGTTGAGGTTGATTCCAAAATATATATAGTTTGAGTTGTGATCAATACTGAGATACGTATACACTGGGTCGTGGATTGATTCAAGATAATATTTATCGATTTATTTCTGTACATCTAACTGTGGACAACTAGTTGTAGGTTACTAACGAGGACAGCTGACTTAATAAACTTAAAACATCAAAATATATTAAAAGTGTTGTAAATATATTTTAAACATACTTTGATATATATGTATATATTGTTATAGGTTCGTGAATCAACCAGTGGCCAAGTCTTACTTCCCGACGAAGTAAAAATCTGTGAAAGTGAGTTATAGTCCCACTTTTAAAATCTAATATTTTTGGGATGAGAATACATGCAGGTTTTATAAATGATTTACAAAATAGACACAAGTACGTGAAACTACATTCTATGGTTGAATTATTGAAATCGAATATGCCCCTTTTTATTAAGTCTGGTAATCTAAGAATTAGGGAACAGACACCCTAATTGACGCGAATCCTAAAGATAGATCTATTGGGCCTAACAAACCCCATCCAAAGTACCGGATGCTTTAGTACTTCGAAATTTATATCATATCCGAAGGGTGTCCCGGAATGATGGGGATATTCTTATATATGCATCTTGTTAATGTCGGTTACCAGGTGTTCACCATATGAATGATTTTTATCTCTATGTATGGGATGTGTATTGAAATATGAAATCTTGTGGTCTATTATTATGATTTGATATATATAGGTTAAACCTATAACTCACCAACATTTTTGTTGACGTTTTAAGCATGTTTATTCTCAGGTGATTATTAAGAGCTTCCGCTGTCGCATACTTAAATAAGGACGAGATTTGGAGTCCATGCTTGTATGATATTGTGTAAAAACTGCATTCAAGAAACTTATTTTGTTGTAACATATTTGTATTGTAAACCATTATGTAATGGTCGTGTGTAAACGGGATATTTTAGATTATCATTATTTGATAATCTACGTAAAGCTTTTTAAACCTTTATTGATGAAATAAAGGTTATGGTTTGTTTTAAAATGAATGCAGTCTTTGAAAAACGTCTCATATAGAGGTCAAAACCTCGCAACGAAATCAATTAATATGGAACATTTTTAATCAATAAGAACGGGACATTTCATTCTCCTTCCGTAACGCCTTCAAAACTTCGCGCAAATGGTGTTCATGTTCCTTCATACTCTTAGAATAGACAAGAATGTCGTCAATGAACACAATTACCGACTTGTCCAACATAAGTTGGCACACTCGGTTCATAAGATCCATGAATGCCGCCGGTGCATTCATAAGACCGAAGGGCATAACTACAAACTCAAAATGCCCGTAACGAGTTCGAAAGGTCGTCTTCTCAATATCTTCCTAACGGACCCGCATTTGGTGATAGCCGGACTGTAAGTCAATTTTCGAAAAATACGTCGCACCTTAGATTTGGTCAAACAAATCGTCAATCCGAGGCAGTGGATAACGATTCTTGATCGTCACTTTGTTCAACTCCCGATAATCGATTCACATCCGCATACTACCATCCTTCTTCTTCATGAATAAAACCGGAGCGCCCCATGGCGAAGTACTCGGTCGGGTAAAACCCTTTTCAAGCAAATATTGGGTTTGATTTAATAACTATTGCATTTCCGTTGGTGCTAAACAATAAGGAGTTTTGGCAATGGGAGTAGCCTCGGAACCAACTCAATGCAAAATTCAACTTGTCTTTCCGCCGGAACCCACGGTAACTCATCCGGAAAAACGTCTTCAAATTCGTTAACCACCGGAATTTCACGAATGGATGGTGGCTCTTCACGAGTATCAACCACATGGGCAAGAAAAGCCATGCCACCACTACTAAGAAAACGACGTGCCCGTGCATAGGTGCATAATGGCACAAGTCTTCTCCGTCTCTCGCCATGAATAATCAACTCTCCCCCACTTGGGGTCTTCACACGAATAGACTTTTCATGGCATGCAATATCGGATCTATAACGATCGAGCCAATCCGTACCCACAACAATATCAAACTCACCCAAAGTCATCGGGATAAGATCGATTTTAAACGTTTCGGTACCAAACACAACATTACAATCATTAAAAACATCAACCCCTAGCACCGTCTTACCATACGCTATTTCGACTTCTACCAGACGACTTAACTTAGCTAGTAGTTTATTAAGCTTAGACACAAACTATAAATTAGCACCGCTATCAAATAGTATCCTTGCCGGATTAGAGTTAACCATGAAAGTACCTCAGACAACTTCGTTGGATTTTTTAGCTTCGTCGTTGGTCATCAAGTAGTTTCTTCCCCTAGCCGTACCCGCCGCCTTTTCAAGCTTCTTCACTTGATCAACTAACAATTCGGGACATTCCGAATTTCGGTGCCCCGCTTTTTGACAATTAAAGAATGTGACCGTCCTACTCGAACAATCGCGGGAGAAATGACCCTTCTTCCTGCAACTATAACACATAGGTGTAAAAGTACTCGAACTACCTCTTTCCACACTTCCAATGCTTTCGGACACACCCTTGCTTTTCTTGTTGGAATAACTAGAAGCTTCAAATTTTCTTTTACCCGCCCCATAACTAACCGGACTCGAAGCTTGCGCTTCAATTCGTTTCGCCACTGCCAAAAGCTTAGCAAAGGTCTCAACATGACCAATACTAATCTTACCCTTCAAATCATCTCTAAGGGTAGCATGAAAATCTTCCATCAATAATTGGTCCTTTCCCACATACTCGGGGCAAAAACGAGCTTTGACGAGAAAGTTGGTTTTAAGAGTGTTTAGGTCCGAAGACCCTTGGCACATGTTTCTTAACTCGTTGCGCAATTTGGAAAGATCCGCTTGCGTACGATACTCAAGGAAAAACTCCTTTTTGAACTCTTCCCAAGACAACCCTACAAAAGTCGTTTCACCCACCATGGCAAGTTTACCATCAAACCAATCTTTAGCATTGCCCCTCATCAAACTAGTGACAAGCCTTGTCTTCTTTTCGTGTGGACATTCGCTAGTACGAAAACAACCCTCAACATCAGAGATCCAAGCCGTACTTTTCATGGGGTCGGCATCCCCGTGAAAGTGAGGAGGCTTAGTCGCCATAAAGTTTTTGTAGCTAAACACCATCTCACCCTCATTATGAGGTCTAGGAAACCTCCTTTCAACTTCTTCTTTCACGGCATCGGCCATTTGTTCTCGAATCAATTCAACTATATACTCCGAAACCGACTCTTCGAGTATTTGCTTAACTTTTCGAGAGAAAACCGAGACGTAGTTTTCTAGAGCGGCCTCTATTTTGGTGGTCATTTCATCTTCTCCACCATGTTAAGTACCACCATCATTGTTTGTCTCCGTTCCATTTCTCATCTTTATTCTAAAGATTGAAACGGATTAGACATCGCAAACAAAACAATACATACATACATATACATACATACATATACATACATACATATATATATATATATATATATATATATATATATATATATATATATATATATATATATATTCATATACATATTTCCGCACGCACATCACACCTAGCTCAACACTTGTCGCACGTCCTTGCTTGACTTGACTTGCAATCGTAATAGTGGTCGAGACTCACTATTACGCTCGCATGCCGTGCCATGCTCAAACGTACTACAACCATCTTGCTCGATGTTCAAAACAATAATGCATGATTAGTAACATCATAACATTAGCATAGTTAGTCCACCTATTCACTAATGCATTAAGCATAACTCGTACCGACCCTTAGTCCTACAAGTCCTGCATATAAAATAACAACAAAAAAGTCTAAGTCTAGGCGCCTATCTCAAGTCACCTAAATCTCTTAGACCATGCTCTGATACCACTTGTAACGACCCAACCCGTTATCCAACCAAAACGCGAAATAAAAAAAATTTGAAACAGTTCTATCCAGACTGGGTGTGCGGCGTGCAACCCAGACTGTGCGCGGTGCACAGGCTGCCTGGCAGCTTCTGTCCGAATTTTGAGATTTTTGCTTAAAGATCTCTCGCTTCCCGACACTTTTAGACGAAACGCTTTTCACAACACAACATAGTA
Organism: Rutidosis leptorrhynchoides; assembly: GCF_046630445.1. Lineage (NCBI taxonomy): Eukaryota > Viridiplantae > Streptophyta > Magnoliopsida > Asterales > Asteraceae > Rutidosis > Rutidosis leptorrhynchoides. Next base: position 548,554,908 of record NC_092334.1, read on the forward strand.
AGTAAAACTAACACGTTCCAATAATAAAACAAGCTTTACGACATCGGGCCCACATATGCCCGAATTTCCATTAAGTACAAAAATACAAGTTTCGACCAACAAAGTTTAATTTCCGAACGACATTTAGAGCATGGTGTTTGGGGTTAAACTACCCAATTCTTGGTCGAACTTCCAAAAGCTAAATCCCCCCTAGAACCACTAATCCAAGCGAATACCTTTGCCCTTATCCAAGCCGGATCCTAAAAAGGTAAACAACGAGAGGGTAAGCTAAAGCTTAGTGAGTAGAATAAATATATACATGCATATACAACTTACCTACTCGCATCCACGACATCATATAATGCATACAATCGCATATCATCTCATAACAAAAGGTAGAATTATCAAATCGTACAACTAGCAACATCAATAGCATAATAATCATAATAATAATTAAATGTTAACATCAACAATTAGAAACCATGGTTAACCAATATTCACAAGGGAATGACTTCACGTTCGAGTCATTGATGTTCATAACAACCGTTAGCGCCCAAAAACGGCTATGGTGTGACGACCCGGGAATTTCTGACCAAATTTAAACTTTATCTTTATATTATTCCGACACAATAAGAAAAGTCTGTAATGTTGAAATCTCAAAAACTTTGAACTGTGTTCATATAATCAATTACCCTTCGACTGATCTTGACGATTCACGAACAATTATGTGTATATATATATATATATATATATATATATATATATATATATATATATATATATATATATATATATATATATATATATATATATATATATATATGCATATGTATGATTATTAAAATGAGATATATTAATAAAACATTTAACGGTTTAGTTGATATGAATATAAGTTATAAGATCTATTTACGACTTGGAAACGTTAATAAAGTAGTGAATGAATAATACTTTACATGAGCGTATTTGTTTCGATATAAGTTTAATATATCTATCGACGAGATTATAAGATAATATCAAATGGTTGAGTTATCAAGATTCATTGAGATATGATTTGCGTGTCTCTGTTGAGAGGTCCACTTTGAATTAGGAAACTTTTTATTTTTAACGGTATTCAGAATAATTGGTAAAGTAAATTACGTTTAAGAACAAGGTGTCAATTAACGGGAACTAGACAAGGATTAGTGGAGACTCCTATTTGATTTTCAATACATGCCTTACAATAATTTTCTCGTAACTATTGATAGGTGAATTACTAGGCTTTAATAATATTTTATCATGAAGAGTAAATAATTGGGATAATGATCGTCGACAAAGTAAAACCATTTGTCATGTTAAGATGATTTCATACGTACAATTACCCATTTGACTTAACCCTACAACTCATGAATAAACTGTAAGTTAATAACTTGAAACCTGTTATGATTTATATATTATTTTACTTTCTTAAACAAAAACGTTTTTATATATAATAGACTTCTATTATTAAAAACATTTTATAACAATCTCTACTATTATAACCTTTTCAATAAAAATGATTTTGGAATGTAATATAATGTTTTTTATAAACGTTGGTGTAAAAATGAGTTATATCGTTATTAAATTTTAAAATACAAACGTTACGAAAGAATACTTTCTAATATTTAAACGATTTCTAAGTATATAAGTTTTGAATAACATTAGTTTTGAAAAATTATATTAAGTAAATAGTTCAAATTTATATTTCGAAATGAAAATATAAATATATATAACTTAGTCATAAAACGTCCTGATTTAAAATAATATATTTTGATAAACAACGAAGTCACTAATTTATAGAAGCAAATGACCACAACGCTCAATTTTATAAGTTACATTTTTTATAAGGTAATTTATTGATGAGTAAGTCAAATTATTAATAAGAGTACACATCGCGTAACGTAAAAGGCTAGTTTTCTAAACGTACGAAAGTGCGCTCGAAAAACCGAAAGTGGCACATGAGTCGAGTGACAACGTACGAGTCATTTGAACAAAAATTACATTTTTATCTTGCACGTAAATATAATATAATATATAATTAATTGTATAGATTAAATAATAATTTATAATTAATATATTAATAAAATATATGATGTCGGCATAAGATGTAATACGAAAAGTAGGCTCGGTGGCTAAAAATTTCTATTCTACAGGTTTTTATTTATTTATTTATTATATTATTATATTATTATATTATTATATTATTATTATAATATTATAAAACCTATATATATATATATATATATATATATATATATATATATATATATGTATATATATATATATATATATATGTATATATATATATATATATATATATATATATATATATATATGAGATCAAGTGCAAGTTTTTTTTTTGACACACATACAATTACGAGTGCATACACACTCCATAATATTTATTATTAATTAATATTATTATTATTATTATAATTATATATATTATTATTATTATTAAGATTAATATTATTATTAGTGGTATTATTATTAATTATTATACATAAAATATTGCGACGAGGTCATGAGCGGGTCATTTCAAGACAAATTTTGCGAGTAGGATAGGGCTAAAGAAATTATGGGTTATAGCTATGGAGGTGATGGGTATGGTTCATGGGTATACTCGTGAGGTCAATTTAGTGTTTATCATCTCCGTTGTGTCTACGTACCTTTCCTGCAATATTGAATCTCAATATTGATACGTAAGCACTCATAATTTAATTTTTACATACTAATAGTGTATCCCTGACTAGTGCTCGAGAATATAGGATTATGCATGCTTGTACTTTTGATATTGCCATTAGATAGGATATGTTGAATCCTGAATTAGTTACGTATGTGGTTGAGATAAGATATAAGATATGCATGTCGTTGGAAAGCTAGCGAAAAATTAAGAACTTTTCATTTAGATATAGAATGGTTTCGATGAACGGATTTGAAGTTATAGTCAATTGAATTTTTGTATTATTATTAAAAATGATTATTATTATCGTCATTATTATCGTCATTTATAGTTTTTATCTAATTATTATTATTATTATTAATATTATTATTATTATTATTATTAATATTATTATTATTATTATTATTATTATTATTATTATTATTATTATTATTATTATTATTATTATTATTATTATTATTATTATTATTATTATTATTATTATTATTATTATTATCATTATCAATAAAAAGTGTTATCATTAAAAATTGTTATTTTTATTATTATTACTATCGTTATTATCGTTAAAGTTATAATTAGTATTATTATTATTATTATTATCTAATTATTATTATTATTATTATTATCATTATTAATATGTATATCATTATTTAAAAATGGTTATTGTTATTGTTATTATTATTATTATATTATCATTAAAATAATTATTAGTATTATCATTAATAATGTCATAGTAATTATCATTATTAGTATTATTGTAATTAAAACTAATATTAGTAACACCTAATTATTTTGATTACTATTATTATCATTATTATGAACACGATATAAAAGACGATTAAAGCTATTAAACGAAACGATTAGAAAATAATGAGTAAGAGTATCATGATGAAATTAAAATATTATAAGATATTGATTTAGATAAAATTATCGTTCTTATTATTTTTATCATTACTATTATTATTAAAAGTATCGTTAGTATTAAAACTATCATTTTAATAAAAATTATCATTTTAATAGAAATGTCATTATTATTATAAAATATCATTATTATTATCATTTTAAATAGAATTATTATATTAAAAAATATCGTAAATATTAAAGTTATCATAATTAAAATTAGCATTTTATCATAATGTCATCTTAGTAATTATAAATATTGATATTTTTTTATTAATAGAATAATAATAATTATTATTACAAAATAATACAACTTTTACTTACTATTATTATAGATATTATTTTATCAAATAAATATGTGATACAAACATATTTTACTACGTGTAATAAAATTACTTTAATAATACCTATCATATTATCTTTATGATATTAAATGAACTCTATAAATTTTATTACTTAATATATATAAAAGTATATTTTATTATATAAATTTTAATATAAAATTTTATTTATTAATAAATAAATTATATTATTTACTCTATTAAATCTTTTAAAAATATTTAAAAATATAAAACGACGATATTTAAACTATATATTAATCATGTATACATTTTTGGAAATTATTTTGAGTCAAATTGACTTTTGTTGACTTTTGCATATTAGTCTCGAGCATTAGGATTGTGGTACACTATGACTTGACCTAATTTGTTAGACAAATATTGACCAACACATAAATATATATAATTAATTTAGGTTCGTGAATCCGAGGCCAACCTTGCACTTGTTCAATGGTGTTATATGTATTTTTACAACGAAATACAGTATGGTGAGTTTCATTTGCCTTTTTACCCTTTATATTTTTGGGTTGAGAATACATGCGAAATTTTTATAAATGTTTTACGAAATAGACACAAGTAATCGAAACTACATTATATGGTTGAATGATCGAAGCCGAATATGCCCCTTTTGCTTGGTAGCCTAAGAATTAGTAAACCGATCTACTAATTGACGCGAATCCTAAAGATAGATCTATTGGGCCTAACGAACCCCATCCAAAGTACCGGATGCTTTAGTACTTCGAATTCGTTTTTATCATGTCCGAAGGATTTCCCGAAATGATAGGGGATATTCTTATATGCATCTTGTTAATGTCGGTTACCAGGTGTTCAATCCATATGAATGATTTTTGTCTCTATGCATGGGACGTATATTTATGAGAAATGGAAATGAAATTCTTGTGGTCTATTAAAATGATGGAAATGAATGATTATGATAAACTAATGAACTCACCAACCTTTTGGTTGACACTTTAAAGCATGTTTATTCTCATGTATTAAAGAAATCTTTCGCTGTGCATTAGCTCATTTTAAAGATATTACTTGGAATCATTCATGGCATATTTCAAAAGACGTTGCATTCAAGTCGTTGAGTTCAGTAAAGATTATGATTAAGTAAATGATAGATTAGATCATTTATAGATGGATATTACGAAATGGTATGCATGCCTGTCAACTTTCGATGTAATGAAAGTTTGTCTTTTAAAACGAATGCAATGTTTGTAAAATGTACCATATAGAGGTCAAATACCTCTCGATGTAATCATATGTTATTGTATTCGTTCTTATGGATTAGGAAGGGTCTTTACATGTGGTATCAGATCGGTGGTCTTAGCGAACCAGGTCTGCATTAGTGTGTCTAACTGATACGTCGTTAGGATACATTAGTGAGTCTGGACTTTGATCGTGTCTGCATGTCAAAAGTTTTGCTTATCATTTCTAGTCGGAAATCATCTGCTTATCATCCTTAGGAAATTACCTGCTTATCATTATTAGTCTAGACACGTCTTGCTACATTAATTGCATGAGTAGAGTATAGACAAAAATTTATATCTTAGCATATCTGCTAATTCATATCTTAGCGTATCTGTTACTGTAAGCTTTGCCTGACATATCCCGCAAATTCCTCCGTAATCTACGAAATATTTTGTTCTATATCTATGGATATTCTATGTAATTAGAATACCATCCGATAACTGAAAATCATTTCATATCGAAAAATCCGTATTCAATCGTACGAAATGGAATTCGTCATTAGTTCAAGTCCTTCAGATTCCGAAATGGAATCCCACTCAAGCTCCGAAAGCAGTGTGACCGGAATGGACCAGCCAATCAGCCATCATCTACTCTGGATGAAATGGGGATGGGTTCGTAGCCTCCTTAATCATTGGAGACAAGAAGAAGGCGATCCTTTCCATCCACCACATTGCCCTCTTGGCAAAGAACCTGAAGCACTTACCGACGAACCTGTTCGAGACACCATTTTCTCTCTCATTTCCAGGATATCTCGTCACGATTACATACTACATTAAATTCTAGATTTTATTTATCCGCTCGTCCGATCCGACAATCACCCCGGTGTAATAGAAGAAGTCAACGAGCTTCGCGCTCGGGTAGTGGCTTTGGAGAATATGGTGCAAAGATTACAAAAACCAGTAGCAGCACCAGCAGCATAACCAGTACCACCATCATCAACACCAACTGTACCATCACCACCACCAACAACAACATCCGCATCCCACACCTCAATTTCACAATCTGTCCCACGAACATCAACATCATACGCACCATAGATACCAAGGAGTACCAACAACAAACAATGAAGTATTGACTCATAACTTCATTGGAGAAACATTCCGCGGCAATTATGTAATCTCTAAAGTCTTAGAGATTATCTAATCTAGCCCTAACCATAAATCAGTTAAGCGAACCAAAATGATAGAAGGAAGAGTAGAAATCCTGACAAAAATGGTGTGTGGTTAACAAGCTAAACTTGTTTTACCAACAGCATCATCAGTACCGTCAGCGTCACCAGCATCGTCAGTACAGTCAGCATCAGAATCAACAACACCTATAACATCACAAACTCCATCAGTTCAAGAATCACTGTGGACATCATTACGAATCAATAACGCGTATATTGTATCATTGAGTTATTAACTTATTCCCTCTGAAGAAATTATATGCATATTTTATATATATAAATTTTGAGATCAAAATAAATCTTTCCGTACTAAGCTATTATGTATGGATCTTAACTATTCGGTTAATTCATATTACTAATATGCTATAATGTACACCCGTTGTCAGCAAACTTAACCATCATTAACTACAATCTCAGTTTTAATTCAATAAATTCCATCTCATAATAAATCAAGTGTATTATTCAAATACATGTTTGATTTTACACTTTCATCATCGATGTACTCGAAACTTTTCAAATAACATCATTTGTACCTTCCGAAGTTCACAAGAATTTCACAAAACCAACATCATGCTTCAACAAATAACAAAGCATTGATTCATAAATCCAATTTTACTGAATAAATACTCTGTAAAAATTATGTAATTTCTAAAGTCTTTATGGATTATTCAATTCTAGTTTCAACCGAAAATCAAATGAGTTTAATGTAATATTAACTCATTAAATCTATGTTATATCTAAAGAAAATATGCACATATATATTTTCACAAAGACGGTAATAAAAATTCTGTTGTACAAATATTAATTGTGAGAAATTTTTTTAACGGGTAGGAAATACCCGAGAGATATATAAATTCACAATTAATATGTTACATTCTTTGAATCTGATTCAACAATCATCAACTATACTCACTACTTTCATAACAACATACGTTCTTTAATAGAAATCAAAACTACCATACCCATTCAAAATCTAACTGCATATTCTGATTCTGAAATCGCAGAATTCAATTCGAAATATAAACAGTATCATCACTCTTAGATTCCTATATCTTTCAAAGCTATACTTTGACTTCAAAACTGTGCTAGAACATCATATGTATATTAACGATTACAATCGGTGTTCAAACCCTCCGAAATTCCTGAAGACACTTCAAACAATGAACAATCGAGCTGATGATCCAACCACATGTTAATCACAGTTATACACCTGAAAAAAAAATTCGAAACCAAAGTCATAATTTAATACGTATCCATGTCAGACCCTTTGGCATTTATTAGCTAAAATAACTTTTAATTCCGTTTCAAAATAGACCGTTTTGTCACAGCTCCAATAAGTCAATTTCGACTTTTCAGTCAAAACAGCCTTATTATAACGTCGATAGATATGTTGCCTTTTCGCCATCGTTACTAGGGAACCTATCATATTCCATCACATTAGCAATAAACTTATCAACAACTTCACTGATCTTTGATTTTCCGAAAAATCATTATAATTATCAAAATCCCATCATTTACTCATCTGCATTTTGTAACGAGAATTGCCATACGAATCATCGGGAATTAGCAATTAGTATTTTGAAATGTCACAACGATCCTACGCCAACAGTTATATATAACGTCTATCTCATGGACTTATATACTTCGAATGTGAGGTTTCTGAAAAACACCCCAATCTACAATTTAGTTCTCCAAATTTTTGGAAAAACTGAATGAAGCAGCAGAAACCGTAGACAACCTTAACAGTAAAAAGTTTGATGATAAAAGAATAGTGTGTTGGCAAAGCTCAGAAAAAGAGAAGGTTTGGAACTGGAAAACGGATTGAGCAAAGTATGAAGGAAGATGTGGATAAATCACAAAGAATAAACCTGCCTTCAAAGAATCTAAATGATTCAGTATACACTGAAGTCATTAACAAATATCTTTCTTCTAACTCTAAATCCTTGCGAATAATATCTTTCATTATCCTCTGATATTAGAAATTCTAAGATATCATCGTATTTTTCATTATAAATATCCTCCATATTTCTAAAGATATTTCCATAATTATTCTTATCTGAAATCATTTACCTCTTCGCGTTGTCTGTATTACATCATAAAAGAAACTATTTTAGTTTCTAAATTCTGAAACTTTCGAGTTTAAAATAGGAATATTTTGAAGTAGTGTTGGGAACTGAAGCATGAAGTTAGTATAATATAATGACACTTGATCAATGTGATTATATTACAGTAATTCATGCTGAGTTTTTAAATGGAACGTGATGATTCACAGATCATAACATCATCATATGCTATGTTACACGACTCTTGTATTCTCTTTAACCTCTAAAATATCAAGAAAATATTTCTTGATGATTCAGCCTTTTCCGAGGTATTCTAGTAATTTGACAAGTCAAGATCGTGCAATTACAATTTTCTTCTTAGAACATTAACAATGTTCATTCCGAAATTCATATCTGCGAATTCTGGACCATTACAAGCGGTGCTTAATCGCAAGAAGAAGAAACGAAAGGACAAAACTCCGAAACAGAAATTGGGGTATAAATCGCAGCAAATAAAAGAGAGCATTAACTGGGGATGGCAATGATTATAGAAGACAGAAGTAGGGACATCGAAATATAAGGGAAGATATAAAACCCAACAACAACCCAGAAACTATAAACCGTATATATCGATGCATATAGCAATATAAAGACACGGAAGAACTAGAAACACTATAAACCCAAGAGTGTAGTAAAAGTAAATAGATTCTTCAGGAGGCAGATGAAAAAGAAGAACGACAGATATGAAAGTGAGGAGTATATCAAGAATCAGCACTGGATGAAGCATATTGACGAATACTTTAAAAATATGAGTTAAGGGAGAAGGAATAGAATGTGTGTAATGTAAGGAAATGAAGGAGGTGGATTTATAGCAAAATATCCGACAGAGCAATCAAAAAAGATGATCGCATTTAAAGCGGATCCTAATTTCCTTGGTTACCGGAGAATCAAATCTTATTACGAAGATTTTCTCCAAATCACTTGAACTCGGAAATAATCCTATCTACGTCAAAAGATATGACGAATATATACCTACTCATTTCACTCTTTTGGTGATAGCTGCACTCGTACTCTTCACAAAATCAAATGGTTTTATCCATATTATTCAATGATGATAAAACCCAAATCTTCAGCTTATATGCGTCATGAAGACATACTTATTGTTAGCCATGACCATCCCAATTAAATTTCGGGACGAAATTTCTTTAACGGGTAGGTACTGTGACGACCCGGGAATTTCCGACCAAATTTAAACTTTATCTTTATATTATTCCGACACGATAAGCAAAGACTGTAATGTTGAAATCTCAAAAACTTTGAACTGTGTTCATATAATCAATTACCCTTCGACTGTTCTTGAAGATTCACGAACAATTATGTGTGTATATATATATATATATATATATATATATATATATATATATATATATATATATGCATATGTATGATTATTAAATTGAGATATATTAATAAAACATTTAACGGTTTAGTTGATATGAATATAATTTATGAGATCTATTTACGACTTGGAAACGTTAATAAAGTAGTGAATGAATAATACTTTACATGAGCGTATTTGTTTCGATATAAGTTTAATATATCTATCGACGAGATTATAAGATAATATCAAATGGTTGAGTTATCAAGATTCATTGAGATATGATTTGTGTGTCTCTGTTGAGAGATCCACTTTGAATTAGGAAACTTTTTCTTTTTAACAGTATTCGGAATAATTGGTAAATTAAATTACATATAAGAACAAGGTGTCAATTAACGGGAACTAGGCAAGGATTAGTGGAGACTCCTGTTTGATTTTCAATACACGCCTTACAATAATTTTCTCGTAACTATTGTTAGCTTTAATAATATTTTATCATGAAGAGTAAATAATTGGGATAATGTTCGTCGACAAAGTAAAACCATTTGTCATATTAAGATGATTTCATACGTACAATTACCCATTTGACTTAACCCTACAACTCATGAATAAACTGTAAGTTAATAACTTGAAACCTGTTATGATTTATATATTATTTTACTTTCTTAAACAAAAACGTTTTTCGATATAATAGACTTCTATTATTAAAAACATTTTATAACAATCTCTACTATTATAACCTTTTCAATAAAAATGATTTTTGAATGTAATATAATGTTTGTTATAAACGTTGGTGTAAAAATGAGTTATATCGTTATTAAATTTTAAAATACAAACGTTACGAAAGAATACTTTCTAATATTTAAACGATTTCTAAGTATATAAGTTTTGAATAACATTAGTTTTGAAAAACTATATTAAGTAAATAGTTCAAATTTATATTTCGAAATGAAAATATAAATATATATAACTTAGTCATAAAACGTCCTGATTTAAAAAAATATATTTTGATAAACAACGAGTCACTGATTTATAGAAGCAAATGACCACAACGCTCAATTTTATAAGTTACATTTTTTATAAGGTAATTTATTGATGAGTAAGTGATAGGTCAGATCATGTTGAGATTGAGAGAAAAGATAGGATAGAGTGAGATTCGGTATATAGGAAGAAGACTCGGTATGAGAGAGAATCGGTAAAATTACATTCCACAGCTTCTAGAACTCAGTTACATTGCAATGACTATCTAATTAGGACTACTTAGGTTCCTTATATAGCCCTCTTCTAAGGAACCTTCATTTAAAGCTTAATTCACATTAACACTATACAACTTCGGGGTCCTAACAATCTCCCCCTTAGTGTTAAATATGAACTTTACAATATAATCCTATTGTGAAATCTAAAGGAACTTTGTTCCTCTGAAGTGAACTTTAGATTTGAATCCCTTGAGATTCTCATATCTTCGTATATTCACTCTTGTTTTGAGACGACTTTTCAATCTTGTGAGAATGTATTTGACAATCTCATTATTTTCAGTTGAATAGCAGTTATTGATCAGTCTCCATCTCATGTTTTTGAAAGCATGCATCAACGTTCCGTCTGAGTATCTTCTGAAATCTGAGACTCTGATAAAGATCTTTGTATAGTGAGAATTGACAAATACAAACCCATATGGACAGTCGCTCACTTCAAGTAAGGACATGTATCTTAGCTCTTCAATCACTTGATTTGGCGGTTTGATTCCGAGCTTTTTGTGTCCAGATTCCAAACCCATTTGAAAATCATGAACAGACATCCATCTCATCGAATCAAGAATAAACCTGTAGACTGCCTTCATTGCAGTAGCATGATAAGTTGTTGCAGATTCATTCAAGTTAATCAAATAATTGTAAATGAAAATAATGTCGTCCATCTTCAGTTTATCAAAATCCGCTTCTGAAAACTGATAATCCTCATCATCCATTCTTGTAACTTGAAACAATGGCATCTTCACTTCATCCTTATTAATCATCAAAATCTTATTTATGCTTTTGATTTCTGAATTCCGCTGAATTTGAAGTTTCTCTTCATTCTTCAATTTGAATTTATTGCGAACACTCAGATAAGCTTTGAGATATTCTGGCTTCTTATGATATTTCCATGCACCCAGAACACTCATTGATACAGAAAGGACAAGATCAGAATCACCATAGATTCTATACGCTTGTTGTTCAATGAATGGTGAATGAAGAATCGTTTTCTCTTCATCCTCACTAAGTTGGTAATCAGCATCACGCTCAAGAACAATCTCTGCAGTTTGAAATGGAACATTCAAATCAGGAGGAGTCGTAGTATCTTCTTTGCCATTAGAGAAAATCTCTTTTTCGAAGTGTATTCCAAATTCATCAGTTGGAGATGTCAAGTTAACAAATTGATGATTATTGAATTCATTGGCGATACTTGATGACCCCTTCAAAATATCTTCAATGTTGTCAAAATTTTGATTGTTCTCTTGAGATGACTTATTCTCTGATTGATCAGCTGTATCCATAATCATTAACATCCCTGAGTCACCCTCTCTCTGACTTTCTAATTCATCTAGAAAACTTTCACACTGGATTTCCTCAATTTCATCACTACCGGAATCAGATATATCAACAACATCTTTTTCCTTCTGTTGACTAGATGTACCAGCTTCATAACCACTGGACCGATGATCACTTTGTCTACTCTCCCCCTCATGAAGATTATCGGGATCAAAATTATCATGATCAGGCATGTGAATTAGTCCAGGTGACTTTCATGGAGAGAGGATACACTATCCTTGCTTGCTCAAGATAAATCATCATAGTCTCGCGAACTTCATCAAGATCAGTCCGTTTAGCAAACTCAGCAACATAGAGCTCCTCCACCTCATTCTCAGAGAGATACTGTAATCCAAATCTATTTGAAATCCGAGAAGGTGACCCAGTTGGTGAAACAACGGTGTAACCATGAACAAAAGCAGCATTAGCAGCATCTGTTGAAGGCGATGTCGATGGAAGTGTTAGAGTTGCCGTGAGGGCAGTTAAGGATGATTGTGCGGTATTATTCTTATATGTACGGCTGTACATACTACTAGTCAGATTCGTGATATCCCCTTCTGATGGAGGTTGGGTAACAACCGGAGTTGTCACCGGTGAAGTTTCTTTCGAAGCATCCGACTCCATGACTTTAGTCTCATGGGACTCTGACAGAGTAGCAGAACTACCCGTCGGTTTAGCTCTCGCAGAGATATTGCTATCTCCGACTCCTGAAATCATTGATATACCATGAGGTGGCACATCTCTTTCAGTTAAAGACTCTTCCTCCAGACCCTGAGATTTAGAATCCGAAAGAGAAGTGGTTTGATCCAATGAATCACTTTCATGAATCAAGGGATCAGTCTGCTAGAAGTCTGATAAATATCCCGACGGATTGTCATGTTGACTCGTTTCCATGGGATGCAGTAGATCTCCCTCATCAAGATAAGCCGGACCTCGAGACCCTGTTGTACGTTGAGGCACAGGAGGATTTCCAGCCGATACGCAAGGTGCCTTTTCAAGACTTTTCGGCTCCCCTTCGGTCGTTCTGGACTTCAATGATTGAGTTTCCTCAATCGATTGAGTCAACGCAGACTTTACTGCAGAGGAAGACTTTACTTCCTTAGATGCCGAAGCACCTTGCTTTGTAGGATTTATTATTAAGTCCTGTTTAGATTGGATGGGCTTAGTGGTCTTTGTACCATCCGTGCATTTAAATCTCTTGCCTACTGAAACTTGCGCTTCATTTAGCGTAGGGCTTACTGTTATTATTGGATGTGATACGGAGATGGGTGAGGGTGACCTAATTGGTTCTAGGTCTTGGTCCATATCACCAACGGTTGTAGTAACTGTTTGGCAGACGATAGGTGTCGAAGTCCTAGATCTAGTTACTCGTTGGGTTGGCGGAGTCTGAATCATCTCATCAGGTATATATCGAGTTCTCTTAGGAGAATGTTCGGGAGGCGATTCAGATGCTGTTGCTGAAGTGTCGGTGTCACTGCTCACTTCAGGTGTTGTGGAAAGAGTTGGTTCAATCCTAGTTGGACTAGGTTCCCTGATCCTCACGGGTTGAGCTTGGTGTGCTGCCCTAGATCGTTTAAGGTTCACCCTAAGTAGAGGATTAGCTGGCCCGGGTGGTTGAACTACAGGTTCCTCTACAACCTCTGGGGCTGGAACCGCGGCGGGTTCAACTTGTTCTTGTTGTACCGGGTTTGGAAGAGGTATTCCTACAGCCTCAAAATAAGAATGCATACGAGCATCTTGGGGTTCAGCTAGCCTCACTAGCCAATTTGGAATCGGCGCAGTGAATTGATTATCAGATACCATCAGGGTATTCATCTTCAGCTCCCCAAATCATTTCATCTGTAATCCCATGTGTACCTGGTACAAATATATTTGCATTTCTGCAAGCATTTATAGCATCATGGATAAAGATACAGAAAAACTTTTCGCAAGGGATGTATGAACCCCTTGGCTTATCAACTTGAGCTTGAACCAAATCCCATATTAGTTCTTGTAACGACCCGTCAAAATCGCTATTGACGCGGCACGTTAATCATTGATTCCACAGTGAGGTTTTGACCTCTATATGATACGTTTTGATAAAATATTGCATTCATTAAAATAAGTGACTTTCTAAACATAGAAAGTTATAAACATGTGGGCGAGTGCTTAGGTATAAGCAAAACCCCGAAATACATAAGTCTTTAATTTACAGGTTGACATCACAGTCCAATTATTTATTACACAACGCAGTTTTATTTTGAATGCAATAAACTTTGTACAAAGCATGAGAGACTCCATGCAGGCAACAAGCACATCACAGCGGAAGCATTCTAAGGACCTGAGAATAAAACATGCTAAAAAGTCAACACGAATGTTGGTGAGTTATTTGTTTAATTGCTCGAGTCATAAACATATATAAAGATAGACCACAAGATTTCATCAAAAGTTTATCAATAGATTCTACGTAACAGAGCACCCTGGTAACTAAACTTAACGCTATAGTGATAATTACCCCATTCATTTTAATACACGCAAACCAACGTGTCTTAAACTCAAATAACATACGTCCGTTAAAAGGCTAGCGCTCTAGCTCGGACGGGGATGTCAAGCCCTATGGATCCATATACAATTATTCGCGTCCACCAGTCCATATCCTATGTACTGGCAGCTACTAGTTACCAAAGCTAAGGGATTTTCGGTATAACTCAGTGTAGAATTTTGTATGTACTTGTGTCTTATTGCGTTTAAAATAAATTGCATGTATTCTCAGCCCAAAAATATTTAAAGCATTTAAAAAGGGAGACTATAACTCACAGTTCAATATTGAGACTCAATATTGTAGGCAAATTGCGTAGACGTAATGACGGTAGATGACTGTCTGGTTGGCCTTGGATTCAAGAACAATACCCCAAACAATACCCAATATTTCCTTAGCTTAAAGCGGTTTGAAACCCGAATTAAAACACCCTCGAATATACTTTATTATTATTAACTTAAATTAAAATTATAATTATAATTATAAATTAAAATTTACGTACATAAATAATTATGAAGAATTCCGTCGAGCAAAACTGACATTTTATAGTACTTTTCGATTTACTATAGCTCATGCGATCGCATGAGTTTTCAGTGTTGTTGCCATGCGATCGCATGGCCGCCTTTTCTGTTTTTGTTTGCTAGTTCGTCGACATCAAATAATATTTTACTGTAGCAAATAGTGTTTTACTGTAGCAAATAGTGTTTACTGTAGCAAATAGTGTTTACTGTAGCAAATAGTGTTTTACTGTAGCAAATCACTGTAGCAAAGTCGTTTTCACTGTAGTACTGTAGCAAAATACGGTTTCACTGTAGCAAATAGTGTTTTACTGTAGCAAAGTCATTTTTACTGTAGCAATTAATGTTTTACTGTAGGAAAGTCGTTTTTACTTGTACATCTTATAATATATATATATATATATATATATATATATATATATATATATATATATATATATATACATACATATATGTATATTTACATACATATATGTATATTTACATAATATTAAATCATAAAGAGAATTGGTTTAAATTAGTCGAAATTTTTCGGGTCATCACAGTTCCTCCCCCTTAAAGAAAATTTCGTCCCAAAATTTTGAGTAGTACCTGTTTCATGAGCGATATCAGTGAACAAATGTGGATACTTTTGCTTCATCTGATCTTCACGTTCCCAAGTAAACTCGGGTCCTCGTCTTGCGTTCCAGCGAACCCTAACTATCGGTATTTTGCTTTGTTTTAATTGTTTGACCTCACGGTCCATGATTTCAACAGGTTCTTCGATAAAATGGAGTTTATCATTGATTCGTATTTCGTCAAGAGGAATTACGACATCCTCTTCAGCTAAACATTTCTTTAAATTTGACACATGAAATGTGTTGTGAACACTACTAAGTTCTTGCGGTAGCTTTAATCGATAAGCAACTGTTCCAATTCTTTCGGTGATTTCAAAGGGTCCTACGTACCTAGGACTTAGCTTTCCTCGTTTACCGAATCGTACAACTCCTTTCCAGGGTGACACTTTCAACATGACTTTGTCGCCCACTTGAAATTCTAGCGGTTTTCTTCTTACATCAGCATAACTCTTTTGGCGACTCATGGCCGTTTTCAATCGCTGTTGTATTTGAATGATCTTTTCGGTGGTTTCGTGAATAATTTCTGGTCCAGTAAGTTGTCTTTCTCCTACTTCACTCCAACAGATAGGAGATCTGCACTTTCTACCGTAAAGTGCTTCAAATGGCGCTGCGTTGATGCTCGTATGATAACTGTTATTGTATGAAAATTCTGCCAACGGTAAGTGTCGATCCCAACTGGTTCCAAAGTCAATCACGCATGCCCGTAACATGTCTTCCAATGTTTGTATTGTTCTTTCACTTTGACCATCTGTCTGTGGGTGATAAGCGGTGCTCATATCTAATCGAGTTCCCAATGCTTTTTGTAATGATTGCCAAAAACGTGATGTGAATCGGGTGTCGCGATCAGATATGATAGAGATGGGTACACCATGCCTGGAAACTACTTCCTTCAAATATAGGCGTGCTAATTTCTCCATACTGTCTGTCTCCTTTATTGGTAGAAAGTGAGCTGATTTAGTTAGACGATCAACTATCACCCAAGTAGTATCATGACTACTTGCAGTCCTTGGCAATTTCGTAATGAAATCCATGGTTATTCTTTCCCATTTCCACTGCGGAATTTCCGGTTGTTGCAGTAATCCTGACGGCTTTTGGTGCTCAGCTTTGACCTTTGCACACGTCAAACATTTGCTTACATAAGTAGCAATTTCTGTCTTCATATTAGGCCACCAATAAAACTTTTTGAGATCGTGGTACATTTTCCCGTTTCCTGGGTGAATTGAGTACCTCGTTTTGTGTGCTTCATCCAGTACTAGTTGCCTTAGATTACCATGTTTTGGTACCCATATCCTATCAGCAAAATACAGGGTTCCATCGGCTTTTACTTCAAGCTGTTTTTCTAACCCTCTGCTCATTTCGCCTTTTTCATTTTCTTCTTTTAAAGCCTCTAACTGTGCTGCTTGAATTTGCTTTGTGAGATCAGTACGAATTGTAATATTCAAAGCTCGGACCCTAAGAGGTTTTACTCTTTCTTTTCGACTTAGGGCATCAGCTACAACATTAGCCTTTCCGGGGTGGTAACGGATTTCACAATCGTAATCGTTTAACAACTCTACCCAGCGACGTTGCCTCATATTGAGTTGTTTTTGATCAAAAATATGCTGAAGACTCTTATGGTCAGTGTACACTGTACACTTGGTGCCATATAGATAGTGTCTCCATATTTTGAGTGCAAAAACTACTGCTCCAAGTTCTAAATCATGCGTCGTATAGTTCTTTTCATGAATTTTTAGTTGTCGTGAGGCATATGCGATGACTTTTGTGCGTTGCATTAATACACATCCTAAACCTTGGCGTGAAGCATCACAATAGATCACGAAATCATCATTTCCTTCCGGTAATGACAAAATGGGTGCAGACGTTAACTTCTTCTTTAATAACTGGAATGAGGATTCCTGTTCTGTGGACCAATCATACTTCTTTCCCTTTTGAGTCAATGCAGTTAAGGGTTTGGCGATTCTAGAGAAATCTTGAATGAATCTTCGGTAGTAACCAGCAAGACCTAAGAATTGGCGAATTTGTGTTGGAGTCTTCGGGGTTTCCCATTTACTAATGGCTTCGATCTTGGCGGGGTCAACTTTAATTCCATGTTTACTGACAACATGGCCCAAAAATTGTACTTCTTGTAACCAGAAATCACACTTCGAAAATTTTGCGTACAATTCTTCTTTCTTGAGTATCTCCAGTACCAGTCTTAAGTGTTGCTCATGTTCTTCCTTGTTCTTCGAGTAAATCAATATGTCGTCGATAAAAACAATGACAAATTTGTCTAAATACGGTCTACAGATGCGATTCATTAGATCCATGAATACTGCTGGAGCATTAGTTAATCCAAAAGGCATGACTAGAAACTCATAGTGACCGTAACGGGTTCTGAACGCGGTTTTAGGAACATCTTCTTCCTTCACTCTCAGTTGATGATATCCGGAGCGTAGATCAATCTTAGAATAAACACTTGATCCTTGCAATTCATCAAACAAATCATCAATCCTCGGTAATGGGTACCGATTCTTGATCGTTAATTTGTTTAATTCTCTGTAATCTATGCACATTCTCATAGATCCATCCTTCTTCTTGACGAACAGAATAGGAGCACCCCAAGGTGAAAAACTAGGACGAATAAATCCACGGTCCGATAATTCTTGCAACTGGTCTTGTAATTCTTGCATTTCTGAAGGTGCAAGTCTATATGGAGATCGGGCTACAGGTGCAGCTCCTGGTATGAGATCAATCTGGAATTCTACACATCTGAGTGGAGGTAGCCCCGGTAATTCTTTTGGAAATACTCCGGGATATTCTCTTACAACCGGCATGTCATCAATGCTTCTTTCTTCAGTATCGATCTTCTTTACGTGTGCCAGAATAGCATAACAACCTTTTCTTATAAGTTTCTGGGCCTTCATGCAGCTGATAAAGTTCAGTTTTGAGTTGTTCTTCTCCCCATAAATCATTAATGACGTTTCATCCTTACGAGGGATGCGGATTGCTTTCTCAGCGCAAACAACTTCCGCTCTTGTTTTGGACATCCAGTCCATGCCAACGATTACATCAAAACTTCCTAATTCTACGGGTATCAAATCAATTTTGAAGGTTTCACCAGCGAGATTCATTTCGCAACCATGGCAAATTTTATCGGCTTTTATCAGTTTACCATTAGCTAATTCAATAGTATATTTATCGTCTAGAGGTAATGATGCACATTTTAGTTTAAAACTAAAGTCTTTACACATATAACTTCTATCAGCACCCGTATCAAACATAATAGAAGCTAGTTGATTATTAACGGTAAACGTACCCGTGACAAGATTAGGATCCTCACGTGCTTTACTGGCACTAACATTAAATGCCCTCCCACGTGCGGGTTCTTTGTTCTTCTCCTTATCAGGGCATTGATTTATAAAGTGACCAGACTTCCCGCATCCATAACATTTCTTGACATCGGTCAATTTTGTCTTTACTTCAGAAACGGTGGCATAACAATCTTTCGCCACGTGTCCTTTCTTGTTGCACTTATCACAGACCACTTGGCAATAGCCTGCATGATGTGTGTAACACCTTTTGCAGAACGGATGAGGTCCCTTATAGTTAGGACTTGCAGTTGCCCCATCTTGTTTACCTTTAAAAGTTTCTTGTTTCTTCAGGTGAGTACTTTTGCCCTTATAGTCTTCCCATTTCCTCTTTCCTTCAGTTGTCTTGACTTCGGTAATTGGTGCCTTAATCGAACTCTCTGTGATCTGGTCCATGAGTTGGTGTGCCATTGTCATGGCTTCCTGCATCGTATTCGGTTTGGACGATGTAACATTTCCTTTGATATTGATCGATAAACCGTCAATATACATTTCTATCTTTCGTTTCTCGTTTGGCACCAATTCGGGACACAACAAGGCTAGTTCCATGAAACGCTTTTCATAGTTATTGAGATTCACGCCGATAACCTTCAGATTACGTACCTCAGATTCCATTTTTCTGATCTCGTTTCGAGGACAGTACTCCTCGATTAGCATCTTTTTCAGTTCTTCCCAAGAGATATCATATGCCGTATCTATTCCTTCTGCTTTAGCATAATTGTTCCACCAAGTAAGTGCACCGTCTTGCAACGTACACGAAGCATACTTTGACTTGTCTCCGTTCGCACAATTACTGATTTTGAAAACGGACTCCATCTTTTCAAACCATCGGGTTAGACCGACTGGTCCCTCGGTTCCACTAAACGTCTGTGGTTTGCATCCTTGAAAAGTTTTGTATGAGCATCCGTTTCGTGAGTTTGTGTTTACGGCTGCTGCTTTGGCTGCTGCTTCGGCTGTTGCTTTTGCTGCCTCGGCTGCAGCAATTCTTTCATTCACACGTTTCTCGACTAGTTGCTCAAACTCAGCATCCGACATTTGAGACATGTTTCTTCAATAAACACAACAGATATAATTTAATCATATAGAATATTATAGGTAAAATGAGTTGTCAATAGTTAATCGTAGCATATTAATAATATGAACCGATTATTATAAAAGCCTTTTCTTCTTATTAGCATTTTATAATTATTTCTAGGGTATTACCTACCCGTTAAGTTCATACATAATAGCTAGTACAAGGAATTATCTACTAAAATCCTAATAATATTCCACTATGAAAAATTATAGCGAGTTACTACATTATTATGTAATAATAATAATAAGAAGTAGTAATAATACAAATAATCATTCCATGCATTTATTATTAATAAACCAAAATAATACAATACCATACAATACTGATATTTTACATATGCTTATTTTACATAACAAGATAGAGTAGCACACATAAGCAATAAAATAGCGCATGGAAGATTTATGGTTGCGAGGTCGTTTATTCAGAACTATCAGAAACTTCTTCCCATTTGGTTCTCTCTGCCAATTGTTTGTGTGCACATGGTCCGACAGACATTCTGGCAGTGTATTTTATTTTTAGTTGGGGTTTTGAGGTACCCGTTGCCTCAGTGGGTTTAATACAATAAGGGTGGTTACGGATCGAATGGTCCTGTTCTTTTTTAATAATTAAGGACATTTTATTATTGTGGTTGTTTTTATTATCTATTGCAAGTTGGAATTTCTCCTTAGTGATCTCTTTTATTTCATTAGCGAAATCCTCCTCCTTACTGATCTCGTCTGATGACGAACTGTCTGAGTCATGTGTAGGAGAATATGACGACGAACTGCAAGAATATGTACCGGTGGTCATGAATCGAAATCTGCCAGGCGTAATCGGCACAACCCGCCCGTCGGCGGTATATCTGGACCAATGTCCATATTTGTTTAAAAATGGACGATCCTCTTTTACTCCAGGGATCATGGGTCCATGCCAACGATACTGTGGCTCCGGAAAACTAAAGCTGGGTGGAGCTGGAACCTCCTCTGGGTTTACCGGGAGTTGAGATTCCCCTGCTAACACAATTTCTTCTTTAATAGGTATTTGAACGCCCTTTTTAGTTGTGGATAGAATAGATTCAGTGTCCGATTTCGAGTCGTACAAAATGATAGGATTAGAAGAAGTCATCTATCACATAATTGAAACAACAATTACGTTAGCATATAAATATATTACATATAATGTTTTTGACCAAATGATAAGCAAAAATCAGTAAAAACAAATATGGTCATAGTCCAGACTCACTAATGCATCCTAACAATTACCAGTTAAACACACTAATGTAATTTCTGGTTCCCTATGACCTCAAGCTCTGATACCAACTGTAACGACCCGTCAAAATCGCTATTGACGCGGCACGTTAATCATTGATTCCACAGTGAGGTTTTGACCTCTATATGATACGTTTTGATAAAATATTGCATTCATTAAAATAAGTGACTTTCTAAACATAGAAAGTTATAAACATGTGGGCGAGTGCTTAGGTATAAGCAAAACCCCGAAATACATAAGTCTTTAATTTACAGGTTGACATCACAGTCCAATTATTTATTACACAACGCAGTTTTATTTTGAATGCAATAAACTTTGTACAAAGCATGAGAGACTCCATGCAGGCAACAAGCACATCACAGCGGAAGCATTCTAAGGACCTGAGAATAAAACATGCTAAAAAGTCAACACGAATGTTGGTGAGTTATTTGTTTAATTGCTCGAGTCATAAACATATATAAAGATAGACCACAAGATTTCATCAAAAGTTTATCAATAGATTCTACGTAACAGAGCACCCTGGTAACTAAACTTAACGCTATAGTGATAATTACCCCATTCGTTTTAATACACGCAAACCAACGTGTCTTAAACTCAAATAACATACGTCCGTTAAAAGGCTAGCGCTCTAGCTCGGAGGGGGATGTCAAGCCCTATGGATCCATATACAATTATTCGCGCCCACCAGTCCATATCCTATGTACTGGCAGCTACTAGTTACCAAAGCTAAGGGATTTTCGGTATAACTCAGTGTAGAATTTTGTATGTACTTGTGTCTTATTGCGTTTAAAATAAATTGCATGTATTCTCAGCCCAAAAATATTTAAAGCATTTAAAAAGGGAGACTATAACTCACAGTTCAATATTGAGACTCAATATTGTAGGCAAATTGCGTAGATGTAATGACGGTAGATGACTGTCTGGTTGGCCTTGGATTCAAGAACAATACCCCAAACAATACCCAATATTTCCTTAGCTTAAAGCGGTTTGAAACCCGAATTAAAACACCCTCGAATATACTTTATTATTATTAACTTAAATTAAAATTATAATTATAATTATAAATTAAAATTTACGTACATAAATAATTATGAAGAATTCCGTCGAGCAAAACTGACATTTTATAGTACTTTTCGATTTACTATAGCTCATGCGATCGCATGAGTTTTCAGTGTTGTTGCCATGCGATCGCATGGCCGCCTTTTCTGTTTTTGTTTGCTAGTTCGTCGACATCAAATAATATTTTACTGTAGCAAATAGTGTTTACTGTAGCAAATAGTGTTTACTGTAGCAAATAGTGTGTTTACTGTAGCAAATCACTGTAGCACTGTAGCAAAATACGGTTTCACTGTAGCAAATAGTGTTTTACTGTAGCAAAGTCATTTTTACTGTAGCAATTAATGTTTTACTATAGGAAAGTCGTTTTTACTTGTACATCTTATAATATATATATATATATATATATATATATATATATATACATACATATATGTATATTTACATACATATATGTATATTTACATACATATATGTATATTTACATAATATTAAATCATAAAGAGAATTGGTTTAAATTAGTCGAAATTTTTCGGGTCATCACAGTTCTGCATAGTCAGGAGCTTCTACTCTTATGAAAGAGTAGAACAACTTCAGCATTGGCACAGTTAGGCTGTCAGATCCACTCCTTGTCATCAGCAAGCATCTGTTGATGATTGAGAAGATCACATACCACCTTGAGTGCAGATATTTCTTCTGAAACTTAGCCGAAGGAACATTGCGGGCTCCAACATAACCAAGATCAAAGACAGATGACATCATCTGTTGAGTAGCAGGAAAAGCAGGAGCATTCTGCACAACAGGAAGTCTGAATATCCTCCTGAAATCAGCCTTAGTGATACTCCTCCTCCCTTGAACTCCTCTCAGTTGAAATTCAAAATGAGCTTGTGTTCCCTCTGGATTTTCAGCAGTAGGTTGTGTAGCTTCCACAAACCTAATTGTACTGTTAAGTAGCTCCAGATCCGTTACAGGTACACTGACTGTAGAGTTTAGAGCAGGCCACAGAGTGTGCCTCTCTAGAATTGCAGTCCAGTAGTTGCAGGGAATGTTGGTTTCAGAGTTGATGAAGTGATTGTTCGTCATTTAGCTGTATAAATAAGAAATAGAAGACCACAAGATATTTAACATAAAACATATATCTCTATTCTTATTTGCCTTTGAAATCCTTTGTATATGTTTTATCTTTTATATTTTATGATTTTTATGGTTTTTCAAAGATATAAAAATCCTTTATTCTCAAATATGAACAACTAATTGACAATCATGACATTCATACGATATTCATCACAATACAAATTCATCATGCAAAATCAATTATATAACACAAAGAATCAGAACAACACTTAGTCAATTTTGTAAATACAATTCACGCAGATTCGGTAGTCATGAAAACTTGAGATTCTGTAACCAAATAAGCTTGAGTTTTCAGATCAGAAAGATATAAAATAAACATGTTAAGTGTTTGAAGATAAAAATCAGAAAGTTTCAAGGTACCAAAAGTCAGATTCGGTATCAAGAGAAGAACAGATTCGGTATCTCCAAAATTAACATAAAGTCACTCAAACATGCATATTCTATCATGTAAAATCACAACCATAATCAATTAACCACTCAATTAGAAGCAGATCAACATGTTAATCGTATGAACAGACTCGGTACAGTAGACAGAACATATTTGGTAGATACAGAATCCATCAAACAATCAATTAAACATGTAATCAAACTCGATCAAATGATAGATCAATTAATATAACTCATAGTAGACAAGAATTCATGTTAATTAACCAAATCAATTGAGTTTAATCAAAGATTAGTAGAATACGACTCAGACTCGGTATAATCAACAGAATTTCAAAATTGAGAGTCACAATCCAGTTATTTTGATCTTTTCTGGTTGAAAAACATTTAATTATCTCAGATCTACATGAATGTAACTAAAGCAATGATAAAAATGAAACTATACCAAAGACTTGAAGAAATAGAAGAACGAATTCGGTAGATTAGGCAGATTCGGTATGATCAGTAAGACTCGGTAGGTAATTAAGCACAGTAAGAGAGTTAGTTTGACTTTGACCCTCCTTTTATAGATACCGAAGATAAAATACCGAATGGGCCTATTTTACCGAATACAGTCCACTTTTCAAAACTTTATCAATTTTAACTTCAAAATCTTGACAAATTGACTTTTCCTCTTAAAATTCATTTCAATCTTTTCATGAAAAACAATTCTGAGACAATTTTTGAAAAACTTTGAACTTACCGAATCTGTACTGTTGGATGTCAGATTCGGTATAATGCTAAAAATAGCATTTTTTCAGTAAAAATCAAATATTTTTGGATTTTATCTTTTCCAATTTTTATGAATTTTTCAAAATAAGATTTGTACTTAAAAGAACATTGAATTTGTGAACAAAGTACAAATCTTCAGTGATACCAATTGTTAAAACGGGTTGCATACTGAGATGTATACAAGCCTTAGTGAATTATTTCAGATATAAAACAAAGAATTTATGAATTCACTTTTGAAAAACAATATTTTTGAGTAATTTTCTCATTTTCTCCCCCTCAAAATGTGATATACAAGAATGTAAATCAGCAGTTTGATAAATTTTCCTAGAAAATGAATTAACTCCCCCTTGAAATATGATATCAATGAGTTACCTCCCCCTTACGTAACTATTGAACAATTATATCCAGGAAGTTATCATAAATCTAAAGGATCCCCCTTAAAAGATGATATCCAAAGCATATGAAAGTAGTTGCTCCCCCTAGAAAGTATCTACTCCCCCTAAACACAAGATCCCAAGAATAAGTCCCAACAGATCTAAGGAATATCAAGCACTATACTCTACCATGCCAATCTCTTTGATCAAGAACTTTAGCCTAAGTTCATCTAAAGGCTTAGTAAATATGTCAGCTAATTGCACTTTGGTAGGCACAAAGTATAACTCTACATCCCCTTTCTCTACATGGTCCTTAATGAAATGATAGCGAATATCTATGTGTTTAGTCTTAGAATACTGGACCGGATTGCTTGTAATTGCAATAGCACTTTGTGAATCACAGTAAATTTGGGTCTTAGAAAACTTAAAGCCATAGTCTGAAAGTTGAATTTGCATCCACAAAACTTGTGAACAACAATGAGCTGCAGCAATGTACTCAGACTCAGCTGTTGATAAAGACACACAGTTCTGCTTTTTGGATGACCAACCAACTAGCCTATTTCCCAAAATCTGAATTGATCCAGATGTGCTTTTTCGATCAACATGGCAACCGCCATGATCCGCATCAGTGTAAGCAGTGAGATTGAAATCGGATCCATGAGGATACCAGATCTCAAGGTTAGGTGTACCTTTAAGGTACTGAAAAAATCCTAACAACCGCTTTGGAATGAGATTTCTTAGGGTTTGACTGAAAGCGGGCACAGACAGTTACAGCAAGTGTAATGTCGGGTCGACTTGCAGTCAGATACATTAAAGAACCAACCATGCTTCAATAAAGTGTAAAATCAAAGGGTTCCCTATTATTATCAGCATCCAGTAAAGTCCTCATTGGGGTTGTCATTAGTTTTAAAGCAGTCATTTTAAAACGTTTTAGCATATCATTGATATACTTTGTTTGACTGAGAAAAATCCAGTTTGATAATTGTTTTACTTGTAACCCCAAAAAGAAATTTAACTGGTTAAGCATGCTCATTTTGAATTTGTTGGCCATAAGGTCACCAAATTCTTTGCATAAGGCCGGGGACGTTGAAATGTCCCGTTCTTATTGATTAAAAACGTTCCATATTAATTGATTTCGTTGCGAGGTTTTGACCTCTATATGAGACGTTTTTCAAAGACTGCATTCATTTTTAAAACAAACCATAACCTTTATTTCATAAATAAAGGTTTAAAAAGCTTTACGTAGATTATCAAATAATGATAATCTAAAATATCCTGTTTACACAAGACCATTACATAATGGTTTACAATACAAATATGTTACATCGAAATCAGTTTCTTGAATGCAGTTTTTACACAATATCATACAAACATGGACTCCAAATCTTGTCCTTATTTTAGTATGCAACAGCGGAAGCTCTTAATATTCACCTGAGAATAAACATGCTTTAAACGTCAACAAAAATGTTGGTGAGTTATAGGTTTAACCTATATATATCAAATCGTAACAATAGACCACAAGATTTCATATTTCAATACACATCCCATACATAGAGATAAAAATCATTCATATGGTGAACACCTGGTAACCGACATTAACAAGATGCATATATAAGAATATCCCCATCATTCCGGGACACCCTTCGGATATGATATAAATTTCGAAGTACTAAAGCATCCGGTACTTTGGATGGGGTTTGTTAGGCCCAATAGATCTATCTTTAGGATTCGCGTCAATTAGGGTGTCTGTTCCCTAATTCTTAGATTACCAGACTTAATGAAAAGGGGCATATTCGATTTCGATAATTCAACCATAGAATGTAGTTTCACGTACTTGTGTCTATTTTGTAAATCATTTATAAAACTTGCATGTATTCTCATCCCAAAAATATTAGATTTTAAAAGTGGGACTATAACTCACTTTCACAGATTTTTACTTCGTCGGGAAGTAAGACTTGGCCACTGGTTGATTCACGAACCTATAACAATATATACATATATATCAAAGTATGTTCAAAATATATTTACAACACTTTTAATATATTTTGATGTTTTAAGTTTATTAAGTCAGCTGTCCTCGTTAGTAACCTACAACTAGTTGTCCACAGTTAGATGTACAGAAATAAATCGATAAATATTATCTTGAATCAATCCACGACCCAGTGTATACATATCTCAGTATTGATCACAACTCAAACTATATATATTTTGGAATCAACCTCAACCCTGTATAGCTAACTCCAGCATTCACATATAGAGTGTCTATGGTTGTTCCGAAATATATATAGATGTGTCAACATGATAGGTCGAAAAATTGTATACGTGTCTATGGTATCTCAAGATTACATAATATATAATACAAGTTGATTAAGTTATGGTTGGAATAGATTTGTTACCAATTTTCACGTAGCTAAAATGAGAAAAATTATCCAATCTGGTTTTACCCATAACTTCTTCATTTTAAATCCGTTTTGAGTGAATCAAATTACTATGGTTTCATATTGAACTCTATTTTATGAATCTAAACAGAAAAAGTATAGGTTTATAGTCGGAAAAATAAGTTACAAGTCGTTTTTGTAAAGGTAGTCATTTCAGTCGAAAGAACGACGTCTAGATGACCATTTTAGAAAACATACTTCCACTTTGAGTTTAACCATAATTTTTGGATATAGTTTCATGTTCATAATAAAAATCATTTTCTCAGAATAACAACTTTTAAATCAAAGTTTATCATAGTTTTTAATTAACTAACCCAAAACAGCCCGCGGTGTTACTACGACGGCGTAA
Organism: Rutidosis leptorrhynchoides; assembly: GCF_046630445.1. Classification (NCBI taxonomy): domain Eukaryota; kingdom Viridiplantae; phylum Streptophyta; class Magnoliopsida; order Asterales; family Asteraceae; genus Rutidosis; species Rutidosis leptorrhynchoides. The sequence continues at coordinate 548,583,058 of NC_092334.1, forward strand.
ATCCGGTTTTACGGTGTTTTTCGTGTTTCCAGGTTTTAAATCATTTAGTTATCATATCATATAGATATAGAAAATGTGTTTAGTTGATTTTAAAAGTCAAGTTAGAAGGATTAACTTTTATTTGCGAACAAGTTTAGAATTAACTAAACTATGTTCTAGTGATTACAAGTTTAAACCTTCGAATAAGATAGCTTTATATGTATGAATCGAATGATGTTATGAACATCATTACTACCTTAAGTTCCTTGGATAAACCTACTGGAAAAGAGAAAAGTGGATCTAGCTTCAACGGATCCTTGGATGGCTCGAAGTTCTTGAAGCAGAATCATGACACGAAAACAAGTTCAAGTAAGATCATCACTTGAAATAAGATTGTTATAGTTATAGAAATTGAACCAAAGTTTGAATATGATTATTACCTTGTATTAGAATGATAACCTACTGTAAGAAACAAAGATTTCTTGAGGTTGGATGATCACCTTACAAGATTGGAAGTGAGCTAGCAAACTTGAAAGTATTCTTGATTTTATGTAACTAGAACTTGTAAAATATATGAAGAACACTTAGAACTTGAAGATAGAATTTGAGAGAGATCAATTAGATGAAGAAAATTGAAGAATGAAAGTGTTTGTAGGTGTTTTTGTTCATTGGTGTATGGATTAGATATAAAGGATATGTAATTTTGTTTTCATGTAAATAAGTCATGAATGATTACTCATATTTTTGTAATTTTATGCGATATTTCATGCTAGTTGCCAAATGATGGTTCCCACATGTGTTAGGTGACTCACATGGGCTGCTAAGAGCTAATCATTGGAGTGTATATACCAATAGTACATACATCTAAAAGCTGTGTATTGTACGAGTACGAATACGGGTGCATACGAGTAGAATTATTGATGAAACTGAACGAGGATGTAATTGTAAGCATTTTTGTTAAGTAGAAGTATTTTGATAAGTGTATTGAAGTCTTTCAAAAGTGTATGAATACATATTAAAACACTACATGTATATATATTTTAACTGAGTCGTTATGTCATCGTTAGCCGTTACATGTAAGTGTTGTTTTGAAACCTTTAGGTTAACGATCTTATTAAATGTTGTTAACCCAATGTTTATAATATCAAATGAGATTTTAAATTATTATATTATCATGATATTATGATGTACGAATATCTCTTAATATGATATATATACATTAAATGTCGTTACAACGATAATCGTTACATATATGTCTCGTTTAAAAATCATTAAGTTAGTAGTCTTGTTTTTACATATGTAGTTCATTGTTAATATACTTAATGATATGTTTACTTATCATAGTATCATGTTAACTATATATATCCATATATATGTCATCATATAGTTTTTACAAGTTTTAACGTTCGTGAATCACCGATCAACTTGGGTGGTCAATTGTCTATATGAAACATATTTCAATTAATCAAGTCTTAACAAGTTTGATTGCTTAGCATGTTGGAAAAATTTAATCATGTAAATATAAATCTCAATTAATATATATAAACATGGAAAAGTTCGGGTCACTACAGTACCTACCCGTTAAATAAATTTCGTCCCGAAATTTTAAGCTGTTGAAGGTGTTGACGAATCTTCTGGAAATAGATGCGGGTATTTCTTCTTCATCTGATCTTCATGCTCCCAGGTGAACTCGGGTCCTCTACGAGCATTCCATCGAACCTTAACAATTGGTATCTTGTTTTGCTTAAGTCTTTTAACCTCACGATCCATTATTTCGACGGGTTCTTCGATGAATTGAAGTTTTTCGTTGATTTGGATTTCATCTAACGGAATAGTGAGATCTTCTTTAGCAAAACATTTCTTCAAATTCGAGACGTGGAAAGTGTTATGTACAGCTGCGAGTTGTTGAGGTAACTCAAGTCGGTAAGCTACTGGTCCGACACGATCAATAATCTTGAATGGTCCAATATACCTTGGATTTAATTTCCCTCGTTTACCAAATCGAACAACGCCTTTCCAAGGTGCAACTTTAAGCATGACCATCTCTCCAATTTCAAATTCTATATCTTTTCTTTTAATGTCAGCGTAGCTCTTTTGTCGACTTTGGGCGGTTTTCAACCGTTGTTGAATTTGGATGATCTTCTCGGTAGTTTCTTGTATAATCTCCGGACCCGTAATCTGTCTATCCCCCACTTCACTCCAACAAATCGGAGACCTGCACTTTCTACCATAAAGTGCTTCAAACGGCGCCATCTCAATGCTTGAATGGTAGCTGTTGTTGTAGGAAAATTCTGCTAACGGTAGATGTCGATTCCAACTGTTTCCGAAATCAATAACACATGCTCGTAGCATGTCTTCAAGCATTTGTATCGTCCTTTTGCTCTACCCATCAGTTTGTGGATGATAGGCAGTACTCATGTCTAGACGAGTTCCTAATGCTTGCTGTAATGTCTGCCAGAATCTTGAAATAAATCTGCCATCCCTATCAGAGATAATAGAGATTGGTATTCCATGTCTGGAGACGACTTCCTTCAAATACAGTCGTGCTAACTTCTCCATCTTGTCATCTTCTCTTATTGGCAGGAAGTGTGCTGATTTGGTGAGACGATCAACTATTACCCAAATAGTATCAAAACCACTTGCAGTCCTTGGCAATTTAGTGATGAAATCCATGGTAATGTTTTCCCATTTCCATTCCGGGATTTCGGGTTGTTGAAGTAGACCTGATGGTTTTTGATGCTCAGCTTTAACCTTAGAACACGTCAAACATTCTCCTACGTATTTAGCAACATCGGCTTTCATACCCGGCCACCAAAAATGTTTCTTGAGATCCTTGTACATCTTCCCCGTTCCAGGATGTATTGAGTATCTGGTTTTATGAGATTCTCTAAGTACCATTTCTCTCATATCTCCAAATTTTGGTACCCAAATCCTTTCAGCCCTATACCGGGTTCCGTCTTCCCGAATATTAAGATGCTTCTCCGATCCTTTGGGTATTTCATCCTTTAAATTTCCCTCTTTTAAAACTCCTTGTTGCGCCTCCTTTATTTGAGTAGTAAGGTTATTATGAATCATTATATTCATAGATTTTACTCGAATGGGTTCTCTGTCCTTCCTGCTCAAGGCATCGGCTACCACATTTGCCTTCCCCGGGTGGTAACGAATCTCAAAGTCGTAATCATTCAATAATTCAATCCACCTACGCTGCCTCATATTCAGTTGTTTCTGATTAAATATGTGTTGAAGACTTTTGTGGTCGGTATATATAATACTTTTGACCCCATATAAGTAGTGCCTCCAAGTCTTTAATGCAAAAACAACCGCGCCTAATTTCAAATCATGCGTCGTATAATTTTGTTCGTGAATCTTCAATTGTCTAGACGCATAAGCAATCACCTTCGTTCGTTGCATTAATACACAACCGAGACCTTGCTTTGATGCGTCACAATAAATCACAAAATCATCATTCCCTTCAGGCAATGACAATATAGGTGCCGTAGTTAGCTTTTTCTTCAATAACTGAAACGCTTTCTCTTGTTCATCATTCCATTCAAATTTCTTCCCTTTATGCGTTAATGCAGTCAAGGGTTTTGCAATTCTGGAAAAGTCTTGGATGAACCTTCTGTAGTAACCGGCTAGTCCTAAAAACTGGCTTATGTGTTTCGGAGTTTTCGGGGTTTCCCACTTTTCAACAGTTTCTATCTTTGCCGGATCCACCTTAATACCTTCTTTGTTCACTATGTGACCGAGGAATTGAACTTCTTCCAACCAAAATGCACACTTTGAAAACTTAGCGTACAATTCTTCCTTCCTCAATACTTCTAACACCTTTCTCAAATGTTCACCGTGTTCTTGGTCATTCTTTGAGTATATAAGTATGTCATCAATGAAAACAATGACAAACTTGTCAAGGTATGGTCCACACACTCGGTTCATAAGGTCCATGAACATAGCTGGTGCATTAGTTAAACCAAACGGCATGACCATAAACTTGTAATGACCGTAACGTGTTCTGAAAGCAGTCTTTGGAATATCATCTTCTTTCACCCGCATTTGATGATACCCGGAACGTAAGTCAATCTTTGAATAAACAGACGAGCCTTGTAGTTGATCAAATAAGTCGTCGATTCTCGGTAGTGGGTAGCGGTTCTTGATGGTAAGTTTGTTCAACTCTCGGTAGTCGATACTCAACCTGAATGTACCATCTTTCTTCTTGACAAACAAAACAGGAGCTCCCCACGGTGATGTGCTTGGTCGAATGAAACCACGCTCTAAAAGTTCTTGTAATTGGCTTTGCAGTTCTTTCATCTCACTGGGTGCGAGTCTGTAAGGAGCACGAGCTATTGGTGCAGCTCCTGGTACAAGATCTATTTGAAATTCAACGGATCGATGTGGGGGTAATCCCGGTAATTCTTTCGGAAATACATCGGGAAATTCTTTTGCAATGGGAACATCATTGATGCTCTTTTCTTCAGTTTGTACTTTTCGACGTGTGCTAGAACAGCATAGCAACCTTTTCTTATTAGTTTTTGTGCCTTCAAATTACTAATAAGATGTAGCTTCGTGTTGCCCTTTTCTCCGTACACCATTAAGGGCTTTCCTTTTTCTCGTATAATGCGAATTGCATTTTTGTAACAAACGATCTCTGCTTTCACTTCTTTCAACCAGTCCATACCGATTATCACATCAAAACTCCCTAACTCTACTGGTATCAAATCAATCTTAAATGTTTCGCTAACCAGTTTAATTTCTCGATTCCGACATATATTATCTGCTGAAATTAATTTACCATTTGCTAATTCGAGTAAAAATTTACTATCCAAAGGCGTCAATGGACAACTTAATTTAGCACAAAAATCTCTACTCATATAGCTTCTATCCGCACCCGAATCAAATAAAATGTAAGCAGATTTATTGTCAATAAGAAACGTACCCGTAACAAGCTCCGGGTCTTCCTGTGCCTCTGCCGCATTAATATTGAAAACTCTTCCGCGGCCTTGTCCATTCGTGTTCTCCTGGTTCGGGAAATTTCTAATAATGTGGCCCGGTTTTCCACATTTATAACAAACTACATTGGCATAACTTGCTCCGACACTACTTGCTCTGCCATTACTCGTTCCGACACCATTTGTTCCTTCCGTTCTATTAACCCCTGGTCCGTAGACCTCACACTTCGCCGCGCTATGACCATTTCTTTTACACTTGTTGCAAAATTTGGTGCAGAACCCCGAGTGATACTTTTCACACCTTTGGCATAGCTGCTTCTGATTGTTGTTGTTGTTGCGGTTATTATTGTTGTTGGGATGATTGTTGTAGTTGTTGTTGTTGTTGTTGTTGTTGTTGTTGTTGTTGAGCCGTTTGTTGTAGTTGCGATTGATGTTGCGATTGTTGGGGTAATTGTTGCGATTATTGTTGTAATTGCTGTTGTTGTTGTATTGGTGATTCTTATCACCGTTTTCCTCCCACTTTCTTTTGACTTGCTTCACATTGGCCTCTTCAGCAGTCTGTTCTTTAATTCTTTCTTCAATCTGGTTCACTAGTTTGTGAGCCATTCTACATGCCTGTTGTATGGAGGCGGGCTCGTGTGAACTTATATCTTCTTGGATTCTTTCCGGTAATCCTTTCACAAACGCGTCGATCTTCTCTTCCTCATCTTCGAACGCTCCCGGACACAATAGGCACAATTCTGTGAATCGTCTTTCGTACGTGGTAATATCAAATCCTTGGGTTCGTAACCCTCTAAGTTCTGTCTTGAGCTTATTGACCTCGGTTCTGGGACGGTACTTTTCGTTCATCAAGTGCTTGAATGCTGACCACGGTAGTGCGTACGCATCGTCTTGTCCCACTTGCTCTAGATAGGTATTCCACCATGTTAACGCAGAACCTGTGAAGGTATGCGTAGCGTACTTCACTTTGTCCTCTTCAGTACACTTACTTATGGCAAACACCGATTCGACCTTCTCGGTCCACCGTTTCAATCCGATCGGTCCTTCGGTTCCATCAAATTCCAAAGGTTTGCAGGCAGTGAATTCTTTGTAGGTGCATCCTACACGATTTCCTGTACTGCTAGATCCAAGGTTATTGTTGGTATGTAGCGCAGCCTGTACTGCGGCTATGTTTGAAGCTAGAAAAGTACGGAATTCCTCTTCATTCATATTCATGGTGTGTCGAGTAGTCGGTGCCATTTCCTTCAAAATAGTCAAATGGAACAAGTTAATCATACAGAATATTAAGAGTAGTTAATAGTATTTCATAGCATAATATGAACTCATTTATAAAAGCTTTTTCTTCATATTAGCGTTTTATAAGTTTAAATTCGGGTAGTACCTACCCGTTAAGTTCATACTTAGTAGCTAATATACAATTCAACTACTACAATTCTATATGAAAAACTGATTATAATAATATTTCGCGTTCAAACTTTTACACAATATTTTACAAACTTACAATACCACTTATTTTACATATAGCATGAAATATAGCACACAATAAATTTGATACAAGATGGTTGTGAAGATAATTCTAGCTAGTACACAAGTCGTTCAGCAAAGGCAATAAAGACACGTAATTCATACGTCCAGAAACAAGTCATGCATTCTGGTTTTACTAGGATTACTTCCCATCCTTGGTCTAGTGGAACATAACAGTTATGGCCGTTGATAAGACAGCGTGTTGTAACGTCGTCAAAGGGACGAGGGTTACGTAATGTCCAACAGTCCCGTAACAATCTAAAAACCTCATTTCTTACCCCAATTACCGACTCCGTCACTTGTGGAAACGTTTTGTTTAATAGTTGTAGCCCGATGTTCTTGTTCTCACTTTGGTGAGAAGCGAACATTACTAATCCGTAAGCATAACATGCTTCTTTATGTTGCATGTTAGCCGCTTTTTCTAAATCACGAAGTCCAATATTCGGATATATTGAGTCAAAATAATTTCTTAACCCATTGCGTAGAATAGCATTTGGGTTCCCCGCAATATATGCGTCAAAGTAAACACATCGTAACTTATGGATTTCCCAATGTGATATCCCCCATCTTTCGAACGAAAGCCTTTTATAAACCAAGGCATTCTTAGAATGTTCTTCGAATGTCTTACAAACTGATCTCGCCTTAAATAGTTGTGCCGAAGAATTCTGACCGACTCTAGACAAGATTTCATCAATCATGTCTCCGGGTAGGTCTCTTAAAATATTGGGTTGTCTATCCATTTTGTGTTTTTATACTGTAAAATAGACAAGAGTTAGATTCATAATAAAAAAAATACTTATTAATACAAGCAATTTTTACATATATCATAAAGCATAAGCACACTATATTACTTATATTACACCACACGAATACAACTATCTTATTCCGACTCGCTTGTTTCTTCTTCTTCGGTTTTGGTTCGTTTTGCCAAGTTTCTAGGGATATATGATGTTCCCCTAATACGAGCCGTCGTTATCCACATTGGTTTAGAAAAACCTGGTGGTTTAGAGGTTCCCGGGTCATTGTTACAACTTAAGTACTTCGGGGGTTGACGATACATATAAGGTTCATCGGGGTTGGAATTAGATTTCTCTATTTTTATGCCCTTTCCCTTATTATTTTCTTTTGCCTTTTTAAATTCAGTTGGAGTAATTTCTATAACATCATCGGAATTCTCGTCGGAATCCGATTCATCGGAGAATTGGTAATCCTCCCAATATTTTGCTTCCTTGGCGGAAACACCATTGACCATAATTAACCTTGGTCGGTTGGTTGAGGATTTTCTTTTACTTAACCGTTTTATTATTTCCCCCACCGGTTCTATTTCTTCATCCGGTTCCGATTCTTCTTCCGGTTCCGATTCTTCTTCTGTTTCCGACTCTTCTTCCGGTTCCTCTTCGGGAACTTGTGAATCAGTCCACGAATCATTCCAATTTACATTTGACTCTTCATTATTATTAGGTGAGTCAATGGGACTTATTCTAGAGGTAGACATCTATCACATAATATCAAACGCGTTAAGAGATTAATATATCACATAATATTCACATGTTAAAAATATATAGTTTCCAACAAAATTTGTTAAGCAATCATTTTTCAAGTAAACACGGTCGAAGTCCAGACTCACTAATGCATCCTAACAAACTAGATAAGACACACTAATGCAAAATTCTGGTTCTCTAAGACCAACGCTCGGATACCAACTGAAATGTCCCGTTCTTATTGATTAAAAACGTTCCATATTAATTGATTTCGTTGCGAGGTTTTGACCTCTATATGAAACGTTTTTCAAAGACTGCATTCATTTTTAAAACAAACCATAACCTTTATTTCATAAATAAAGGTTTAAAAAGCTTTACGTAGATTATCAAATAATGATAATCTAAAATATCCTGTTTACACACGACCATTACATAATGGTTTACAATACAAATATGTTACATCGAAATCAGTTTCTTGAATGCAGTTTTTACACAATATCATACAAACATGGACTCCAAATCTTGTCCTTATTTTAGTATGCAACAGCGGAAGCTCTTAATATTCACCTGAGAATAAACATGCTTTAAACGTCAACAAAAATGTTGGTGAGTTATAGGTTTAACCTATATATATCAAATCGTAACAATAGACCACAAGATTTCATATTTCAATACACATCCCATACATAGAGATAAAAATCATTCATATGGTGAACACCTGGTAACCGACATTAACAAGATGCATATATAAGAATATCCCCATCATTCCGGGACACCCTTCGGATATGATATAAATTTCGAAGTACTAAAGCATCCGGTACTTTGGATGGGGTTTGTTAGGCCCAATAGATCTATCTTTAGGATTCGCGTCAATTAGGGTGTCTGTTCCCTAATTCTTAGATTACCAGACTTAATAAAAAGGGGCATATTCGATTTCGATAATTCAACCATAGAATGTAGTTTCACGTACTTGTGTCTATTTTGTAAATCATTTATAAAACTTGCATGTATTCTCATCCCAAAAATATTAGATTTTAAAAGTGGGACTATAACTCACTTTCACAGATTTTTACTTCGTCGGGAAGTAAGACTTGGCCACTGGTTGATTCACGAACCTATAACAATATATACATATATATCAAAGTATGTTCAAAATATATTTACAACACTTTTAATATATTTTGATGTTTTAAGTTTATTAAGTCAGCTGTCCTCGTTAGTAACCTACAACTAGTTGTCCACAGTTAGATGTACAGAAATAAATCGATAAATATTATCTTGAATCAATCCACGACCCAGTGTATACGTATCTCAGTATTGATCACAACTCAAACTATATATATTTTGGAATCAACCTCAACCCTGTATAGCTAACTCCAACATTCACATATAGAGTGTCTATGGTTGTTCCGAAATATATATAGATGTGTCGACATGATAGGTCGAAACATTGTATACGTGTCTATGGTATCTCAAGATTACATAATATACAATACAAGTTGATTAAGTTATGGTTGGAATAGATTTGTTACCAATTTTCACGTAGCTAAAATGAGAAAAATTATCCAATCTGGTTTTACCCATAACTTCTTCATTTTAAATCCGTTTTGAGTGAATCAAATTGCTATGGTTTCATATTGAACTCTATTTTATGAATCTAAACAAAAAAAGTATAGGTTTATAGTCGGAAAAATAAGTTACAAGTCGTTTTTGTAAAGGTAGTCATTTCAGTCTAAAGAACGACGTCTAGATGACCATTTTAGAAAACATACTTCCACTTTGAGTTTAACCATAATTTTTGGATATAGTTTCATGTTCATAATAAAAATCATTTTCTCAGAATAACAACTTTTAAATCAAAGTTTATCATAGTTTTTAATTAACTAACCCAAAACAGCCCGCGGTGTTACTACGACGGCGTAAATCCGGTTTTACGGTGTTTTTCGTGTTTCCAGGTTTTAAATCATTAAGTTAGCATATCATATAGATATAGAACATGTGTTTAGTTGATTTTAAAAGTCAAGTTAGAAGTATTAACTTTTATTTGCGAACAAGTTTAGAATTAACTAAACTATGTTCTAGTGATTACAAGTTTAAACCTTCGAATAAGATAGCTTTATATGTATGAATCGAATGATGTTATGAACATCATTACTACCTTAAGTTCCTTGGATAAACCTACTGGAAAAGAGAAAATTGGATCTAGCTTCAACGGATCCTTGGATGGCTCGAAGTTCTTGAAGCAGAATCATGACACGAAAACAAGTTCAAGTAAGATCATCACTTGAAATAAGATTGTTATAGTTATAGAAATTGAACCAAAGTTTGAATATGATTATTACCTTGTATTAGAATGATAACCTACTGTAAGAAACAAAGATTTCTTGAGGTTGGATGATCACCTTACAAGATTGGAAGTGAGCTAGCAAACTTGAAAGTATTCTTGATTTTATGTAACTAGAACTTGTAAAATATATGAAGAACACTTAGAACTTGAAGATGGAACTTGAGAGAGATCAATTAGATGAAGAAAATTGAAGAATGAAAGTGTTTGTAGGTGTTTTTGGTCATTGGTGTATGGATTAGATATAAAGGATATGTAATTTTGTTTTCATGTAAATAAGTCATGAATGATTACTCATATTTTTGTAATTTTATGAGATATTTCATGCTAGTTGCCAAATGATGGTTCCCACATGTGTTAGGTGACTCACATGGGCTGCTAAGAGCTAATCATTGGAGTGTATATACCAATAGTACATACATCTAAAAGCTGTGTATTGTACGAGTACGAATACGGGTGCATACGAGTAGAATTGTTGATGAAACTGAACGAGGATGTAATTGTAAGCATTTTTGTTAAGTAGAAGTATTTTGATAAGTGTATTGAAGTCTTTCAAAAGTGTATGAATACATATTAAAACACTACATGTATATACATTTTAACTGAGTCGTTAAGTCATCGTTAGCCGTTACATGTAAGTGTTGTTTTGAAAGCTTTAGGTTAACGATCTTATTAAATGTTGTTAACCCAATGTTTATAATATCAAATGAGATTTTAAATTATTATATTATCATGATATTATGATGTACGAATATCTCTTAATATGATATATATACATTAAATGTCGTTACAACGATAATCGTTACATATATGTCTCGTTTAAAAATCATTAAGTTAGTAGTCTTGTTTTTACATATGTAGTTCATTGTTAATATACTTAATGATATGTTTACTTATCATAGTATCATGTTAACTATATATATATCCATATATATGTCATCATATAGTTTTTACAAGTTTTAACGTTCGTGAATCACCGATCAACTTGGGTGGTCAATTGTCTATATGAAACATATTTCAATTAATCAAGTCTTAACAAGTTTGATTGCTTAGCATGTTGGAAATATTTAATCATGTAAATATCAATCTCAATTAATATATATAAACATGGAAAAGTTCGGGTCACTACAGACGTGGAACCAAAAATAATGTCATCAACGTAAATTTGAACCAAGAGAATGTGACTGTGGTTTTTACGGATGAATAGCGTTGTATCAATCGTTCCACAAGAGAAGCCATTGTCCAGCAAATACTTTGTTAAGGTCTCGTACCATGCACGCGGTGCTTGCTTCAGACCATACAAAGCTTTTTCCAAGTAGCATACATGATTTGGATGAATGGGATCAACAAAGCCTTCTGGTTGATCAACATAGACTTCCTCTTGAAGATAACCATTCAGAAAAGCAGTTTTGACATCCATTTGAAACACCGTGAAATTCATATGAGAATCAAATGCAAGGAAAAGACGAATAGCCTCAATCCTAGCAACCGGAGCAAACGTTTCGTCATAATCAATACCCTCTTGTTGTCGATATCCCTTGGCCATAAGACGTGCCTTATTCCGAACCACAATTCCATCAGAATCCTTCTTGTTCTTAAAAATCCACTTAACCCCTATTGGTCGTTGACCAGTTGGTCTTGGAACCAATCGCCATACTTTCAACCGTTC